>NC_058085.1:265162945-265462945 GCF_014858855.1 Bufo gargarizans | reverse complement strand
ATATTTTGTAAACAGATTCATAATGCATTTGTAGCTGCAGCCAAGAATACTGTCCGATTCATGGCCCTGTCCCAAATAGGATATTGTATGGGGTCAGTTTGTGTGGGGGCCTTGGTGGGTGCCTAACTGAAAAGAGTGTTATAGGCAAGCACTGAACTCAATTAAGCCCTGTCTTCCTGATCATCTTCAGCATTTTTGATTTCAACACCCTGTTCAGTCTTTCAACTTTGCCGCTGCTTTGGGGTCGGTTAGGGGTGTGAAATGCTAGGTGTGACCCTACCATCTTCAAGACCTCTTGGGTTAGACTATCAGTTAATGCTGGGCCCTGATCACTCTCAATGACCTCAGGTACCCTGAACATACAAACAGTTTCCTGCATTAGTTTCTTAGCAATGGTGGTTGCTGTCTGGTATCGGACGGGGTAGGCTTCTGGCCACCCAGAGAACAAGTCTATTACTAATAGCACAGATTTGGATCCTTTGGAAAGGGTACAGGGCTCTGGAAAGGCCCTTGGTGGGTGTGGGTTCATTCCTGCCTGGGTTGCACTTGGCACAAATGAGGCAAGACTGGGTATGTCTTACTAGGACTCGGGTGATACCTGGGGCCACCCATATTTTGTCAATTAGTTCTTCCATGATGGTTTTGGCTTGGTGGGTGGTCTCATGGGCCACTGAGGCTATCAAGGGATAGAGGGCTCTGGGTAGGCACACTCTCTTTCCTTGTGTCCACAGTCCAGACTCTTCTTCGAGGGCTGACTCTTTCAACCATGTTTCCTTTTCCATGGGAGTGGCTTGTTTCTGCATTTTTTTTCAGTAGGTCCCATGTGACCTTTTTCTGTTCCAGGTCTTCCTCTGCTACCATATTCTGGTCTGACTGGACTATTTTCTCTTCCACTGCTTCTTTCTTGGCTGCTTGGTCAGCTAGGCTGTTTCCTCTGGCCTCAGAGGTGTCAGGACCTTTACCTTTATTGCTGAAGCATTCTTGATTGGGGTTCCTGCGGCTGTGATGTAATCCCAGGCTTTCCATATTACTCCAAAGTCATGAACCACTCTAAAGGCATATCTAGAGTCTGTGTAGATATTGGCGGTAGAGTCTTTTGCCATGAGGCAGGCTTCAGTGAGGGCAATGAGTTCAGCCTCCTGTGCTGACTGGTCTGGGCACAATTTCTTGCACACTGCACCTCATGCTCACTAGTGACCGCTATGCCTGTATGGAGCTTCCCTTTGTCATCGGTATACCTTGAGCTGTCCACAATGAGAGTCCAATGCGGGTTTGTCAGAGGAGTGATGGTGGTTTCCCTACTTCAGCTTCCATCATTGTGATGCAATGTTCCTTGTAAAGAGAGTCAGTTGAGGCCCATAGTTCATCTTCCTGAAGATCCTCTTCAGCATGTAGATCAATAAAATCTTCAGAATCTCCAGTATACTCCCCCCTTGGAAGAGGAAGGAGTGCAGCAGCATTGAGGATGTGGCATCTCTGAATGGTGACATTATCTGGCAGGAGCAGACTACACTGGATCCGGAGGTGGCGCTGTGCAGTGCGGTGTTTAGGTTGAGTCTGCTGGAGGATGGCAGAAATGTCATGGGGAGCCAGAATAGTGAGGGGGTGACCAAGCACAATGTCAGATGTGACGTCCAGAAGAGAGCTGGCAGCATGGACGGCTCTGACACAGGAAGGGGCAGCTCTGGCTATGGGGTCAAGGTGCTTAGAATAGTAACCTAGAGATCTATTGCTGCCACCATGAGTTTGAGTAAGGACTCCAGTCGCTTGGCCCTGACGTTCCATGATATACAGTCGGAAAGGAAGGTTGTAGTTGGGGATGCCAAGAGCAGGGGCAGATGCAATGGCGGCCTTCAATGTTTCAAAGGCTTCTCCAACCTCCATTGTCATCTGGAAAGGAGTAGTAGCATTGCGGGGTATACAGTCATATAGGGGCTGCATTAGGACTGAAGCATCAGGGATCCAGGGTCTGCAGTAGAAGATGAGTCCCAGAAAGGTGTGCAGCTAATGAGGGGTGTCCGGGAGTTGGATGTCAGAGATGGCCTTTTTCCTGGCATCAGTGAGGTGCTTGATACCTTGAGAGATACAATGACCTAGGAAGACAACTTTTAGGAGACACAGCTGAAATTTGGCTTGTGAGACTCAACAGCCAGCAGAAGCCAGGAACTAGAGAAGTGAAACAGACATGGATAGGCAGACTTGCGGAGAAACGGCACAGAGGAATAGGTCATCCACATATTGCAGGAGTTCCACTTCCGGGTGGTCGGACTGCCAGGGTTGCAGAACAGAAGACATACTGTATCCTTGTTGAAGCAGGAAGAGCTGTTTTGGGCCCCTTGAGACATAACAGTCCAGGTGTACTGTTTGCCAGCATGAGCGAAAGCAAAAAGGAATTGACAGTCCTCATGTAAGGGAACAGAAAAGAATGCATAGGCCAGATCAATGACAGTGAAAGTAGTGGCAGAGGGTGGGATGCCAGTGAGGAGGGTGTGCGGGTTGGGGACAATAGGTATCTTGAGGACAGTGGCCTTGTTGACAGCTCGGAGATCCTGAACCATGCGGTAAATAGGAGGTTGTCCCTTCTCCCTCTTCTTCTGGACAGGGTAAAGGGACGAGTTACAGGGAGAGGTAGTGATTTTGATTGCCCCATTCTGCAGGAAGGCCTGGACTTGGAGTGTAATAACATCCTGTTGTGAGACAGAAAGCAAATATTGCGCTTTGTATGGCAGGACCTTGGGGTCCTTCAGGGTCACAGGGACTGGTGGGACATTAAGGTGTCCGGTATCCTTGGGTCCTTTGACCCAGAGGGTATCAGGGCTGAGATCCAACATGGTTTGCAGCGAATCCCCTTGCTTATAGTCCAGAACAGGGTAATTGAATGTCAGTGAGCCAGAAAGGAGGTTTGGCAGTCTCACATAAAACACTGCGGGCTGCACCAGTATCTGCAAGGAATGAGAGTTCCTTCCCTGCCACTTCGAGGGTTGAAGGTCAGACCCCTTAGGATAGGGGTGGGGATATGGTCCATTATTAGTGAAGAATACTCCCCTGTCTTGTTTTCCACAATATTCTGTAGGTCTGACTATGTACATCCATACGTTTGATGTACCTGTGACAGTTTCCTGAAAAAGGGCATGGGATGGGTTTCAGGATCTGGCAGCAGGTTCACTCTGGTGAATAACTGCTGCGGGGTAAAGGACACATATTTTGGAGGTCCTTGTGGTCAGGTAAGATCTAGGGCTTCCTTTACAACTTCGAAATTGCCCCTTTCTAAAGTTTGCATATTCCTTTCTAATTCATTAATTTGTTCCTGGAGCAGAGTTGGTCTGGGGAGACTATAGTCTATTGGGGGTGGTCGCTAAGGGGTCTGTACATTTGAGTCTACAGGACCAACAACACTGTCCGGATTCTCTTGTTCAGGTACTTCTGACTGTCCCCCTATCATGATCAAGGCAGGAGGTAGATTGCTCGGGCCGTCTGGATTTATCATGGGATATAACTGAGCCACTGGTGAGACTACAGGGGCGATGGGGGGAACAAGGCTGAAGGAGATTAATGGTCCAGCCGTGGGCGTCGGCTGAGAATAAGATGGCTCCGTAGCAGGGACTGGGAGGACATGCTTGGGGCTTACAGGGGTGTGACTATATTGGCGTGGAGCACCGCAGGCAAAGCACGTCTCTCGGGAGGTGGGATTTTGCTGACAACATACATTACAGACCCACCCACTTCTTTTCTTCTCTGTGCCATTATAGGGCGCTGGCTGCCTTAGCCCAAGATTACCAGGTTTACAATAATATCTGCCACTAGCTTCATCAAGATTTTGCTTTCCTCCCGTTTGTTCAAATTCCTTGCTACGGTCAAGCCACAATCGGACTGTATCCACTAACTTCTCATTTTATAATCTACCTTTCTTTTCTGTCAGCAAAATTTGCCATGTTGTACAACACAAAGCACCACCTTTACATATTTCATATCCTTTCTTTAGCTTGCTCAGACTTTTTACAGATCGTTTTCCTCTCCTGTATGCCACGTACTGCTCAGGTGAGCAGTAACCCTTTGGGACACTTGAGTTATGTCCCATCGTCTCTAGCACCTATTGGAGCCGTCTAGAGACCTCTGTATAGAGTAATCACTGGACCTCATGAAGCTTTGAGTTCCAGACAAGCACACTTTGGGCTGCTGCGGGCCGCTCTCCCCTCTTCTGTGATCGAGTCAGACAACTGGGCTGCACTCTGATACAGGCAAATAGGAGAACTCTCTGTGTCTCAGTCAGTGGCACTTGTCAACAGAATCTTCACAATGTTTAAACACAGTACATCAAGACTTTCAAACACATGGGGTTCTTATGTTCATGCCCTCGAGGATGCCCCAAGCTGACACGCACCCCTCCCTCAGACAGGCACGGATGGACTACTCCAAATGACACATGGAGGTAAGGTAACTCCTACCTCTTATCACAGGCTGCAGTCCTTGTGTCCGTTAGTGAGGTCCTCCTCGTCTGGTCATCGGGGGTACTGGATCAGGGGTCATGTCCTTCGAGGCCCCACGTTTGGGCAGCCTGTTTTGGATCTGGTCAAGGTACCAGGTATATTGATGTACTGCTCCAAATCAGTAGAAAATTGTCTTAACATTTTTGGAGAAATCAAACTCTGACACGCCCATTGGAGTCAAAGTAAATCTCCAGTTTTAATTGTAAGTGTTCACACAGAATATACCCTCCCGATGGGAGGTGACTAAAAGTGGTACATTTTTATTGGTTACTGGGAAGCAATAGCAAGCATTCAATGGGTTGATCTTACACTTCTTTTTCATCAGGCTGACTTAGGAAATCATCTAACAGCGCAGCTCCGCAGCCCCCTTATTGACATGTATCTTGGGCTTTGGAATGCGCTCCTTCCCCCATCCCATCTTCAGGATAGCGGGAAAGCTGTGTGCGCCTGGTACTACATACAGGAAGCAGAATTTTTCTACTAAGCTGCAAGTGTATAGAACAAGCAAGTATCCATACTGTTTGAATAGTCCATAACACTTATACAAGGTGTACACATAATTATATACCAGAAAATGTTATACCAGCATGGTCCATATCACTATATACAAGAAGATGTATAACTTATATCAGCTGTACATATATATATATATATATATATATATATATATATATATATTTATATATTATGTACAGAAGACGCCCAGGTTATAAAAGCATGGTCCATATCACAATATACAAGAAGATGTATAAGTTATACCAGCTGTACATATATAATTATATAGAGAAGATGCCCAGGTTATACAAGCATGGTCATATCACAATATACAAGAAGATGTATATTTTATACCAGCTGTTCATATGTAATTATATACAGAAGATGCCTAGGTTATACCAGCATGGTACATAACACTATATACAAGAATATGTATAACTTATACCAGCTGTACATGTATAATAATATACAGAAGATGCCCAGGTTATACCAGCATGTTCCATATCACTATATACAATAAGACTGAAGTGACTGCTGCATTCATGAACCCATGATGACCTCTTGTCTGCAGTGGTATCTGAATCAGTGTATATATACTCACAAGCACTTACTATATATATGCTGTGAACTGTGAATAGTAATGCCTTCTAGTGCAATGTTTTGTTTTTTTCTAGTGTAATGCTTTAGTTTAAATGTCAGTTCTTGTTCCCCTGTCCATGGCATCTAGGATTGCTCCAAACAACATTTAATTGTATTGTACATTGTATTACATTGTATGGTACAGTGACAATAAAGGCATCGTATCTTATCTTATCTTATCTTAAGATGTATAACTTATAGCAGCTGTACATGTATAATTATATACAGATGCCCAGGTTATACTAGCATGGTCCATATCACTATTTACAAGAAGATATATAACTTACATAGGCTGCACATATATGATTATATACCAGATGGACAGCAATGCAGCTGAATACTGCTGCAGGGCATGGGAGTAGATAGTTCTCTGCCCTGCTGTTCACTAGTAGGCCTGAGATTTACAGTATGAGGCGGTAAATTAGAGAAGGTGGTTGTGAAAGAAATAGCATTAATGCAACCAACTGCTCTGTGTCACAGATGATTGCCTACCCCAGGATGCATCGCAACTGGCCACTAGCGCCAATATACAGGAATCTCAGGCCGTAGGCCAGAAGAGGCCTGTGGCCTTCATCGCAGACAATGACAGGGAACAGGATTCAAGTTAGTATTCATTTTTTTTACCAGGTCACTTGGAGACCATTGGAGACATTACTGTCATGTTGCGCATGACATAGGCAGTATTCTAAAGAATTTGAGAATTTGAACCGGCACTCAGAACAATTGGGATTCATGTGGAAATGATATGAAAATATTTAAAATTTATTGACACTACATCAACATGTATACATAAAATAAAATAGATAAAAAATATAAAAAGGACATGAATAAGGCCTCATGCACACGACAGTATTTTTTTGCGATCCGCAAAAAGGGGTTCCGTTGTTCCGTGATCCGTGTCCGTTTTTGTTTCCGTGTGTCTTCCTTTATTTTTGGAGGATCTCCAAACATGAAGGAAAGTAAAAAAAAAAATCTAAGTTTAGTTTGCCATGCAAATGATAGGAAAAAAACGTACGCGGATGACAATCTTGTGTGCATCCGTGTTTTTTCACAGACCCATTGACTTGAATGGGTCCGCGAACAGTTGTCAGTGAAAAAAATAGGACAGGTCCTATTTTTTTCACGGACTGGAAACACGGATCACGGACGCGGATGACAAACGGTGCATTAGCCGAGTTTTCCACAAACCCATTGAAAGTGAATGGGTCCACAGAAAATCACGGAAAGCGGAACAACGGACATGGGTTACAACAACGGTCGTGTGCATAAGGCCTAAGACCAAGGTTGGTACAGAAACGTCACCTACAAAGTTCGCTGTATCACGAAAGCTGCATCCGTATCCTCCCAGTGTGACTCTTTGGATCACAGCTGCTATGGTAAAGCAAAATCTACTTTGGGCGGCGTGTACACAGCTATATTTTAGATTATAATAATCATTAACAAATGGCCTATGATGTAGACACACGTCCCATACGACGTATAGTTGTTTCAAAAGGCAAACATATGCGGCACTTTAAATAATGAATCGCTGTGCGTATTTAACTCTATGGCTCCACATCAAACAATGTTCAGACTGTCCATCTATTTCGACTCTCTCAGGAGTCTGAGCACACCAAATGTGTGACTCCAACCGTGCTGCGAGTCTAATTAGCCCACATATATAGGGCTTTATGTCTCGAGGATATGGTCTCTATAATGTCCCAATATAATTCATTGAGGTTATATCTCTACTCACGGTATGCCTCGTTGGTTCACCTTGTTAGGTATGCAGGGGTTCCTACTGTGGTGTCCCACAGTTTGACCGCTCTGGCGGCGTTAGTTTCAGTTTGTGATTTTGCCGGGATCTCGTCTTAGTTATCGCGAAAGTCTGTTTCAAATCTTTACTTGCGTGAGTAGGATAAGGAGATTATTGCGCATCTTTGGCAGTAAATTTTTGGCTTTTAGTACATGGCCATGTACAGTCGAGACTGGTTGTCACACAGGTATTCTGCCCAGACCCGTTTCAAGATAACTTATCTCTTCCTCAGTGGGTAACCTGTGATCTATGTAGTCTCGATTTTTATGTTCCCTTCATTATTGGCTAATTAGTTTCATTCGTTGGAGATTGTGTTGCAATACCCAGGCCTTGCTTTCTATTGGTCTTTTCACTGATCATCGTGCGATTTTTCATCATGCGATTTTTTTCGTCATAGTGCGTATGATTTTTCATACATAGGATGTTTTTTATTTCCCAGGGGACAAACCTATGTCCAACATGGAGTAATGTATAGACCTCCATATTTCCAATTTTAAAATATGTTCTAGACAGCTCGGCATCTCATTCCTTTCAATCTGAATGGTGTCCGCCTCTCCAATGCATTTTTCCCAAGTCGCTCTTCAATCATATTTTGTATGAATTAATGGTGTCCCTTAATTCCATCATATTATGAACATTCATATTCTAAACATTCATATCATTTTGAACATTTCCTCCACCATTCTTTCATTCTTTTGAAAGAAAACTTTCACAGAGAGTGTACCCTAATGGTAACCTAACGTCTTTTACTCAGTTCCCGTCTGGTATCCGTCAGTGGATTTTCTTGCATGCGTTTTTCATGCGTTTTATTTTCATAGTTGCGTCTTTTTCATGGGATGTGCAGAATGGCCCTATTCATCCTCTGTATAGAATGTTTCTTTCAGGTCCATAGTTATTCGTGACTACCAGAGGATTCCCCATAATTTCCCAAGTTTACTTGTTTGTATGAGCCCCTATATCATAAAGGCCTGATTTCTCATGCCATATTGGTAAGTTTTCATGGATACATTTTACAAATGTTTTTTAGGGTTTTGTGATGTATCTAAGTATTAGCCCTTCTTTTCATTGTTCTACATCCATATGGGATCCTCCACCATGATATCACACCTATGGTGCTTATATACATTTTGCAAATATTCTTTGTTCCTCATCCATCTGACATGTTCCAACGTGATGTCATACCTATAGTCCTTATATATAGGTCGAGTGTATAAACATGTTGTCAATGGTTTCTTTCTATGTATATATGCCCTCATACTTTCATTGTGGTCAGTAATTCAATTAAAGCCAAAGATCTCTAAAGCTGAATTCAGACCTGCAGGGAGAAGACTACCAAAATCATAAATTCTTCTAGACTCGGCTCGGGACATCCTCATAATATGGTTGCCTCCTCTCCAGTGTATGTCCACCTTCTCCAGGGCCACAAGCGAGATACCCCTGAAGTCACTATTGTGTGACACCTTAAAGTGTTTCGACAAAGAGTGGTTTTCATAACCTTTTTTGATGTTATTCAGATGTTCCGTTATTCTAACTTTCAGGGGTCTCTAAGTTCTGCCAATGTACTGTTTCCGGCAGGGGCACTGGACAAGGTAGACAACACTGGAGGAGTCACATGTTAGGCAACCTTTGATGTCTACAGTGAACTGGTTCTGGGTGGATTGGACCTTGGTAATTTTTTTCGGAAATTACGAGTTTTTACACCCCAAATATCTCCCACACCTATAGAATCCATTCATATTCAGCCATTTTTGGAGCTTAAATTCCTTTTTTTTCTTGTGATTTTCTATAGAAGGTGCTATTTTTAATCCTAAATGTGGTGCTTTAGTGAATGTGATAAGAGGGGAAGTGTGAAGCATAGGCCCAATAATCTTATCTCATAATAAAAAGTGCCAGTGCTGATTAATGATGTGACGTATCTGTTTAAATTGTGCACTATATGGTAAAATCAACCTGAGTTCACCCTCCTTTGTTTTCTCATTGTGTGTATGTGGCTGAAAGAAGGTCTCACTATCTGTTCTTATTTTCTCCAGGGCATTTTCCCAAAAATTTTCGGGATAGTCCTTACATTCAAATTGTTGTTTCATTTTTAGGGCCTCGGACTCAAAATTTGCTACATCAGTGCAATTATGCTTAATCCGACGGAACTGACCCGAAGAGGTTTTTAAGAGCCACTGGGGTAAGTGGCAGCTTGTGAATGGTATAAAGCTATTCTTCGCCGTCGGTTTGTAGTGAGTGTTGCAAATATATTTATTGTCCCGTCGTGTGATCTGAATGTCTAGGAATTCCGTGAATTCCTCTCCTATCTTAGATAGGAAAACCAAGTTCATATCATTGTGGTTCAGACTGTTCAGAAATTGCTGCAACTGATGTGCATGTTCCCTCCAAACAAACAGAACATCGTCGATGTAGCGACGCCATAGGACCAGGTCCGTCCCCAGCCTGGGAGAAATGTTTTCATATTCCCACTGTGCTAAAAATAGATTTGCATAGCTGGGGGCGAACATGGTCCCCATGGCCGTCCCACAGAGCTGCAGAAAATGGTCGCCCTCAAAATAGAAATAATTGTGATGGAGTATGAATTTAATACCCTCCATCAAAAATTCTATCTGTTTGGTGCATAAAGTGCCATCCATTTCCAATTGTGATTTTACTGCTGCAATACCCTGATCATGTTTGATACTGGTATAGAGGGACTGGACGTCAAACGTGCCGATAATCCAGTCAGGCCGAACGTCCAGGCCCTCCAATGTCCCAATAATATCCGTGGTGTCCCTAATATATGACTGGGTCTTCCTCACCACGGGCTGTAATAGAGCATCAATATATTGGGAAAGGTTAGATGTTAATGACCCTACTCCGGATATTATAGGACGTCCCGGCGGATTCTCCAAGCATTTATGAATCTTGGGCAAGCAGTAGAAGACAGGTAGTCTCCATTGCATGCCCAAGATGAAATTGCGCTCTTGGTCAGACAAAATGTTGTCTTTTAGGCCACCATCACAGTACTTGGTCAGGATTTTGTTAAATTCCTCTCCCGGATTTCCTTTTAGTTTTTTATACGTGGTGGTGTCCCTCAATTGTCTCAGACATTCTTCATTGTACTGTGTGGTGTTCAAGACCAATATGGCCCCCCCTTATCTGCAGGGCGTATTGTGATGTTCTCCTGTTTTTGCAATTCTTTGATGGCTTGGATTTCTCTCCCTGTTAAGTTGTTTCTTTGGTTATGTTTGTCTTTGATCTTTCTCAGATCATTCTCAACTGACCTTTGAAATGTAGCCATATCATGGCCGATCTCATTCTTTGGGAATTTTTTTGATTTGTTTTTCAATCCTGTATGTTGTATTGTTTCACTTTTATCATCATTTTTTACTTGGGGCTCTAATGTTATAGGGTTCCTCTGTATTTTCTCAAACATAATTTTCTCCTAAATTTTTGTAATCCAATGTATGTGTCAAATTTATTAAGTTTGGACGTTGGCGCAAATTTCAATCCCTTGTTTAGGAGTTTCATCTGTGTATCAGTGAGTGTTATAGAACTTAGATTAACTATCGAGTCCAGTGCAGTTGTTAGTGTCTCCTTCTGTCTCTCCCCCGTCTTTCTCTGTCCTCTTCTTGTTTTTCTACATCTAGATTTATGTGCTGATGATGTTGTCCCCTGTGTGGTCGTTTGTATGATTGTTGGAGAGAGGTTCCGCTGTCTCAAGTTGTATGGGTGCATTGGGGGAGTTTGCTGTGCGTATTTTCCTAGTGGTGTCTGTATATGTTGGGTCTGTATATGTTGTGTGAGAATGGTGATCTGTGTCTTATCAGTGGCTTGTGATGTGGTGGGGTCCTGTCTAAAAAATACTGTTCTTGTAGGGTTTCATATCTGTTTTGTATTGGTATGTTATACCCACCCTGGCCGTAATTACTATTCTCTCCTCCTTCTAACGTTCTTGCTTGTGGACGTTCTCCTCTCTCTATGCGTGATGCTGGTTGTTTCGTCTGTGGCTGGTTAGATCCAGATCTAGGATGGTTCCTGTATTTTTTTATAATTTATTATTCATTATCTCGGATTCTATCCTGTCTAGACTATTGCTACTATTACATGAACTAAATTAACAAAGTAGATGTCCTTTCCAGTCATATTGTATAAGTATAATCATTTGCATCTTGTGTATTCATAAAGCATAGTATACCATAGTGCATTCAATGAACATTGTTAAAGTGTCTGAAAGCTTCCCAAGGTTTCCAGAGGGCGGTGAATCTATCATGGGAACGGTTTTCCCAAGCGGCTAGGTCCTCGAATCTATAGATGGCGTCTACCTTATTTATCCGATGATCTAGTGGAGGGAGGTCAGGCGATAGCCAGTATCTAGGAACTAGGAGGCGTGCTGCTGATATCAATTTTTTGAACAGTAATGTGACACTGTTGGATGTATGGGCGGGGGGAAGGCCTAAGAGAGCGAGTTGGGGCGAGAGCGGGATTTAAGTCTTGCAAATTATATTACAGTGTTTAAAGATCTCAGACCACCATTTATACAATGGTGGGCAGGGCCACCAGATGTGGAACAATTTGCCGCCCCCTCAACGCACCTCCAGCATGCGCCAGAACCCGCATTGTTATATCTACAGGTGATTTCGGGTTTTTTATACCACCTGGTAAGTACTTTATACCCATTTTCCTGTATCCTGACACATCTGGAGGAGCTATGAGGTTCTCTAAAAAATCTCAATTGGTCTTCCATGGAAAACAAAGTCTCCAGGTCTTTTTCCCAGGCTCCAATGAAGGCCAGCTTATGAGGACATATAGGTGAGCTTAGTCTTCTATAAAGCTGAGAGATTAATTTTTTAGTAGTAGGTAGTAGTAGTAGTTTAGATTTATGAGGCTTTCAAACCAAGTTAGGGACCTTAAAAGAGCTTGGTAGGGAACATGTTTTGTTAAGCTGGAGTGTAGAAATGAGTAGAGGGAAGGGAATATCTTGGTCTCGGGAAAAAAAAGAGGTAAAGTTATCTCTATGGATTATTTTGCCATCCTCCCCAAAAAGGGAAAGTGCCAGGGTTTCGGAGTTTCGGACAGATGTAGGGAGACTTTGTCTCAATTCTGGTGGAGCCAGGCTAATTAAATATTTTATCTTGATAAGTGGAGAGGGTAGTGGGATACCATTGTCTGATCTTTGGAATTTGTCCCAAGCCTCTAAAGTAGCCTGTACAGTTGGGCTAATATTCCTGTATTTAATTCGGTTCTTTTGAGAATGGATCAAAAGGGTTCTAAATGAGGTGTTAGTTAGGGTGGATTCCATGCCAACATCCAGCATAAAGGCAGGGCAGAGTGCTGGTTGCAGAGTGCGATTGCATTTTGTGTTTTTGCGTTTGTATCTGTATTTTGCCATAGCAATCTGCACCTGCTAGGGGTTGTGCGGGCTGAATCCCCCATATTTTTTCTTTGTAGTATATATTGGAGGCGTGGCGATCTCCAAGCAGTCATGCACACCTGACCAGTTAGTATGCCCTGAAGGCTGGTTTTAAAGTCAGTATAAAACTGAGTCTGCTTATATAGCACCTACCAGTAGCCATTAGGCTCCAGGAGAAGTATATAGTGGGCTCAGCATGCATGTTGGTACTTGCATCCCTGGATCCGATGAAAGCTGTAATGGCACTGGACAGAGTTAAAAGCAGAGTGTGCTTAGCGTGCATGCTGTACCTGCGCTCCCTGGACTTTGTGTGGCTGTCATGGCCCATAAAAGGTAGGAACTAGTGTTAGGGACCACTCATTAAGGCAACCTTGACGTGGTGAGTGGCTTATTGCGCTTTGGCCAAAATGTACACCAATGCCTTATTCAACATCCAGCATAAAGGCAGGGCAGAGTGCTGGTTGCAGAGTGCGATTGCATTTTGTGTTTTTGCGTTTGGATTCCATACCAGTCCAAGATTTGTGAGGGGGTTCTCTAAACCAATCTATAACCCTAGCTAGTAAGGTAGAAGTGTTGTAGAGTTAAGGGTTCGGGAGGTTAATGCCACTGAAAGCTTTGGGGTTTTGTAGGATAGAAAGACGTGTGCGGGCTTTCTTGCGGCTCCATATAAAGGAGCAAATTTCCTTATTAAGGGATTGGAAAAAGGAGTCGGGGATAGGGAGAGGAAGGACTTGTTGGAGATAGTTCAATTTAGGGAGGATTAATGAGGTGAATACATTTTTTAGACCGAACCAGGAGAGTGTTTGGAGGTGAAGGTTATTTAATTGAACTTGTATATTTTGTAATAATGGGATGTAATTAAGTTGAAATAGTTTGGTGAGATCAGTGCCAATTTTGACTCCCAAATTAGTTATGTAGGGGGTATCCCATTTAAAGGAGAATGGGCTGCCAGGTCCTTTTTAGTTTGGGCGCTCAAACCTAAGCTCAAAATATGGGATTTTTTCATATTTATTTTAAGATTGGACAGGGGGCTAATTTTTTCTAGTGTATCGTATATTAGTGGTAGATATACTTTTGGATTAGAGGTAAGGAGTAAGAGATCATCAGCAAACGCTGCAGTTTTATGTTCATGGTTCCCTAGTTTAATACCGATGCCGAGGCATTGGTATACATGGAGAAAACTGCGTCAATAAAAGGTGCAGGTAGGCCGAATTTAACCAATGTAAGGCGTAGAAAGTCCCAACTGATCTTGTCAAAAGCCTTTTCTGCGTCGGTGCTGAGGAGAACTAGGGGATGGGAAAATTTGGTGGCATATGAATGGCATTGAGAATTCTGACTGAGTTATCTTTGCCTTCCCTGCCAATCACAAAGCCTGTCTGGTCGCCATGAACCAATGACGGAAGAATAGGGGAGAGGCGGTTGGCTAACATCTTGGCTAGGATTTTCAAGTCAAGGTTTAGTAAGGAAATGAGGTGGTAGTTTGCGCAGTGTGCTGGGTTCTTACCTTCTTTGGGTATGTTGGTTATTAGGGCTCTTGTCATGTCCATAGTAAGTGGGATGCCTTTAAGCGATTCATTGCAAATGGTTAAGAGGTAAGGGGTAATGGAATCCCTAAATGTGCTATAATAAAGGGCTGTGAGACCATCAGGGCCTGGGGCTTTATTTTTTGGAAGTTGCTTGATGGCGTCTTTTAATTCATACATAGAGAAAGGGGATTCTAGTATCTTTATATGAAAGGGGAGTAGTTTAGGGAGTTAGATTTCATCCAGAAATCTGTTTATGGCTTCTATTTTGGATGGGGAGTTAACCGAAGGAGTACATTGGGGTAGGTTATAGAGGGACTGGTAGAAAGCCTGAAATTGGGAAGCAATGTCCTTAGATGTTATGGCTAATTCCCCATTGCTTTTATGGATTTTGCAAATATGGTTGTGAGTTCTCCTTTTCTTTATCCTGCTCATGACAAACTTAGACGCTTTATCGCCATGGGCGAAGTACTTAAATTGGGAATTTATAAAAAATTTGGCCGACATAGAGTTTAAGTGATTTTTTAGTTCAGAACAAAGGGTATTGAGCTTAGGGAGATAATGGTCAGAAAGGGATTTTTTGTGGATCGATTCAAGTTTCCGTATTTCTCGTAAAAGGTCATCAATTCGGGCCTTTCTCAATTTTTTAAGATGAGCACCAAGGCTGATGAGTTGGCCCCGTATGTAAGCCTTATGGGTATCCCAGAGGATGTGGGGGGAGGTATCAGGGAGGGCATTTAGAGAGAAGAATTCATTAATGGCCTTCTGGATTATAGATTTTCTCTCTTTAGAGGTGATCAGTTGTTCATTGAGTCTCCAATTAGTTACCTTGGTGGACATTTGGGGGATAGAGATAGTGACAAAAATTGGAGAGTGATCAGATAGATGAATGCAGTCTATGTGAGCTTTTGAGCAAAGTTGGAGATGTTTTTTTAGAGACAAATAAGTCATCTAACCTTATGTATGAGCCATGGGCGTTAGAAAAAAAGGTGTAATCCCTTTCAGTGGGGTTAAATATTCTCCAAATATCAACCAGGTCTAGATTATGGAATATGTCACATAGGGAATTGAGAGATTTCTGTGAGAGAGCAGAGTTTTTTGTTGAAGAGTCTAAAACGGGATTCAGGGCAACATTGAAGTCACCACCCATGATAACCGTACCTTCTTGGAAGGACTCTATGATAGGGTAGATAGCATTGAACCAAGAAGCCTGGTTGACATTCGGGGCGTATATATTGATTAGAGTGTAAACCTGGTTAGCTATGGCTCCTTTTAACAGTAAATGCCTTCCTTCTGTATCTTGAATATGCAAGCAGTATTGGAATGATGTGTTTTTGCTAAAACCTATACTAACCCCTTTTGAAGAGGAGGAGCCCGATCCGCAATGGAACCACACGGGGAAGCTGGAACGGGAGAGGTCTGGATAACAATTGAACTTAAAGTGAGTTTCTTGCAGAAACAATATGGGGGTGTTTCTCTTTTTTAATAGTGAGAATATTTGACACCTTTTAGATGGGGCATTAAAGCCCTTAACGTTAAATTAGGTTATCGTTAGGTCCGCCATAGTGCTTCAGTTTGTGAATTGATCCATTGCTGATCAGGTCTCCATAAGCAAAGAGCGTACTTTGCAACTACAGGGAGTGCAGAATTATTAGGCAAGTTGTATTTTTGAGGATTAATTTTATTATTGAACAACAACCATGTTCTCAATGAACCCAAAAAACTCATTAATATCAAAGCTGAATATTTTTGGAAGTAGTTTTTAGTTTGTTTTTAGTTTTAGCTATTTTAGGGGGATATCTGTGTGTGCAGGTGACTATTACTGTACATAATTATTAGGCAACTTAACAAAAAACAAATATATACCCATTTCAATTATTTATTTTTACCAGTGAAACCAATATAACATCTCAACATTCACAAATATACATTTCTGACATTCAAAAACAAAACAAAAACAAATCAGTGACCAATATAGCCACCTTTCTTTGCAAGGACACTCAAAAGCCTGCCATCCATGGATTCTGTCAGTGTTTTGATCTGTTCACCATCAACATTGCGTGCAGCAGCAACCACAGCCTCCCAGACACTGTTCAGAGAGGTGTACTGTTTTCCCTCCTTGTAAATCTCACATTTGATGATGGACCACAGGTTCTCAATGGGGTTCAGATCAGGTGAACAAGGAGGCCATGTCATTAGATTTTCTTCTTTTATACCCTTTCTTGCCAGCCACGTTGTGGAGTACTTGGACGCGTGTGATGGAGCATTGTCCTGCATGAAAATCATGTTTTTCTTACCTTGCAGACTTCTTTCTGTACCACTGCTTGAAGAAGGTGTCTTCCAGAAACTGGCAGTAGGACTGGGAGTTGAGCTTGACTCCATCCTCAACCCAAAAAGGCCCCACAAGCTCATCTTTGATGATACCAGCCCAAACCAGTACTCCACCTCCACCTTGCTGGCGTCTGAGTCGGACTGGAGCTCTCTGCCCTTTACCAATCCAGCCATCTGGCCCATCAAGACTCACTCTTATTTTATCAGTCCATAAAACCTTAGAAAAATCAGTCTTGAGATATTTCTTGGCCCAGTATTGACTTTTTAGCTTGTGTGTCTTGTTCAGTGGTGGTCGTCTTTCAGCCTTTCTTACCTTGGCCATGTCTCTGAGTATTGCACACCTTGTGCTTTTGGGCACTCCAGTGATATTGCAGCTCTGAAATATGGCCAAACTGGTGGCAAGTGGCATCTTGGCAGCTGCACGCTTGACTTTTCTCACTTCATGGGCAGTTATTTTGCGCCTTGGTTTTTCCACACGCTTCTTGCGACCCTGTTGACTATTTTGAATGAAACGCTTGATTGTTCGATGATCACGCTTCAGAAGCTTTGCAATTTTAAGAGTGCTGCATCCCTCTGCAAGATATCTCACTATTTTTGACTTTTCTGAGCCTGTCAAGTCCTTCTTTTGACCCATTTTGCCAAAGGAAAGGAAGTTGCCTAATAATTATGCACACCTGATATAGGGTGTTGATGTCATTAGACCACACCCCTTCTCATTACAGAGATCCACATCACCTAATATGCTTAATTGGTAGTAGGCTTTCGAGCCTATACAGCTTGGAGTAAGACAACATGCATAAAGAGGATGATGTGGTCAAAATACTCATTTGCCTAATAATTCTGCACGTAGTGTATATAAATACTATATATATAAATGCAGGCTTCCGTGACTGAGAGGAGGCAGAGATACAGTCTGAGAGGCATCTACATAACGAATATGTAAGGTGTAACCTAAAACCAAGAAATAGAAGAAAACTTATACGAAAAGGCAAATGCGCAAGTGCGCAATATTCTAATGGGAAAACGAAAATAAAAGAAAATAGAAACAATAAAAAGTAAATGACAGTGTTAACAACACAATTATAAGTGTATAACATTGTGGCAGAGTCCAGGGATTTTGCAAATTCTAGGGGGGTAAAGAGAGTTTCTTTTTTTTTTTTTTTCATGTATCCTTCTTTAAGATATGTTAGACCAGACAGTGTTAATGTTATACGGTAGATATTAACCCTTATTCAGCAACTAAAACTGGGTTTTAATATCGTATTGTACAATCGTATCGGAGGGAGCACAGATAGATAATCGCAATATATAGTAAGTGGAGCATTCCCTTTTAACCTGAGATTCGCTATTGAATCTGTAGCAGCAGGGATATGACTAAGCAATTCAGTTAGATATTCAGGAACAAATAATCGGACGCGATCATCCGAAGTTCAAAATATTAACTGATATGCCGACACTACATATAGCTGCAATTATGTACTTATCAATGAGCGCTATCTTTACTCGTCATAAACTAGGCCTTAATAGTATATTATACAATCGTATAAGAAAGAGCACAGATAAGTAATCGCAATGTATATTAAATGGGGCATTCCTTTTTAGCCTGCGATTCGCTATTGACTCTGCAAATGCTAAGTTATAACTAAGCCATTAGACTATCTGTGATATGCTAACATTACAGAGTCCTGCGACTATATACTTATCGATGGAAGCTTTCTTCAATCTTCTATAAGTGGGAGTCTCCTCGGAGTGGAGGTGTTCGGTCTTCTTCCTCTTTGTGGTTTGGGGATACGAGGAGGTTCCCACGGAACAAAAGCAGGTAGATCGGGCAGGGTAGCTGTGGTATGAAGCACGTCCCAGTTATCAATCGGTAGTGGCTGGATCTGGAGGTGGGCGTATGTTTTCTCCAAGTCCTTAGGAGAAGAGACGGATAGGCGATGGCCGTTATGGGAGAATGAGAGGCCGAAAGGGAAGGACCAACGTTAAGGAATCTTCTGAGAGCGCAACCAATCTGTAAGTGGCTTAAGCGCTCTGCGCTTCCGAAGAGTAGACTGTGCTAAGTCCTGAAAGATCTCAATTTCGTTGTTTTCCCACAGCAGCAATGAGTTGTTTCTGGCGCTGGATAGAATCGCCTCTCTAACCGGGAAGTAGAGAAATTTACATATAACGTCCCGAAGGGGTTCGTTTGGATTTGGTTTAGGCCGCAAAGCTCTATGAGCCCTTTCAATCGTAATTTCATGCGCTGTGTCGGGGCCTAGCAGTTGGAGGCAAATTTGCATTACTGTTTCAGGAATATCACCGGGGCTGACAGATTCAGGAATACAACCAGAGATTATTCCTTCTTCCCCTATTCTCATGGTCCTTCAGTGCCGTGTACAGAAGGATAATAAGCGCTTGATATTCGGCCATGTTAGAAGACACCTCTGTTTGGTGCGCAGCGATTTTTTTGCTGATTTTCTTCCAGGGTCTCCACTCTGGATCCGATGTGGCGAATATCACCTCTGATGGCAGCTAATTCAGAGCTGAGGGGTTCCAGAGCTTCTGCGAGTGAGTCCTTAAGGAAACTCCTGGATATTGGAAGGGCGTCTGGGCTTCCCTGTCATATTCAACACCCGCTGGAGACTGTTGTCTGTAGCCGGCGGCCTTCGGTGTTTCGGGTGCCATATTAGTTTCTCTTGCCTTGCATACAGCGGCAGTCTTCTTAATGAATTTATCCATTTCTCCGAGCTGAATCACCGCTTTGGTAGGACCGGAATGATCAGTGTTCTTTTGTCCTCCGATCTTGACCATTTTCGGTCTGGTAAGCTAATAATTAGAGGCTATGAAGGATAGTTAAGTAGCAGAGTGACGCTTCACACAAACATCTGCTCTCAGCATAGGCTCCGCCCCTTCAATTGTTTTTTTTATTTTGTCTATCTCGATGTTTAGATTTTCTAATATTTCTATCCTCCTTTTGATAATGGTATGTACTAGTGCGATGGACTGTGAGAGTAACAAGGTCTCCCATTCTTTATTGAATGATTCACAGCACAAGTCTTGTGCTGGTGTTTTAGTTAGCATCGAGCCCTTAGGGATTTTTCCTTGTTCTACAAATTGTCTGAGTGATCGTACTTCCCAGTGTTGTCTTAACTGTTTTTGTAGCAAGTGTTCTAATTCCCTAAATGTTTCTGGTATCGAAGGCTTGTTTTGTGATTCAGTATTGTTTATATTCCCCTCAAAGTTATAAGCTTCTGCTGTCTGTCGTTTCAATTCCACGTGGCTCCAAATGTCCATGGTTTAACCAGAGGAGCTCTAACTGTTAAATTGGGGTATTGGAATTCCAATACCACATCACAAGCCACGGATAAGACACAGATCACCATTCTCACTGAGATCGACCCAACATATACAGACACCACTAGGAAAATACGCACAGCAAACTCCCCCAATGCACCCATACAACTTGAGACAGCGGAACCTCTCTCCAACATATCACCAACAATCATACAAACTACCACGCAGGGGACAACATCATCAGCACATAAATCTAGATGTAGAAAAACAAGAAGAGGACAGAGAAAGAAGGTGGAGAGACAGAAGGAGACACTAACAATTGCACTGGACAATCTAAGTTCTATAACACTCACTGATACACAGATGAAACTCCTAGACAAGGGATTGAAATTTGCGCCAACGTCCAAACTTAATAAATTTGACACATACATTGGATTACAAAAATTCATGAGGAAATTATGTTTTAGAAAATACTATCAGAGGAACCCTATAACATTAGAGCCCCAAGTAAAAAATGATGATGAAAAAAGTGAAACAATACAACACTGAAAAACAAATCAAAAAGTGTCATGGAACCATGAACCAGACGTACAACAAGAGATAAGTGGAAAATAAGAAGGTTTTATTGAAGAGCAAGCCGTAGCAAAGTCCGAACGGATGGCTAAACCGAAGCAGGGTCTTGCGGAGACAGAGGTCAGGAACCAGAAGGGTAGTCAGACGAAGCCAGGAACAGGAACCAACGGGGTAGTCAGACGAAGCCGGAATCAGGAACCAACGGGGTAGTCAGACGAAGCCGGAATCAGGAACCAACGGGGTAGTCAGACGAGGCCAGGATCAGGAACCAGAAGCAGCAGCAGTCTTGGAAGCATGTGAACACAGGAGGACCAAGCAAGGAACTGAAGCCACAGACCTCCTATATATATGAGCTAGGCATCCAGCTCCTCCCAGTGGGAAGGAGGAGCCGCAGGGTGGGAGGCTACAAGAAAACCCAGAAACCAAGATGGCCGCCAGCACATGTCAAACGAAGGGAACAGCAAGGAGGTAAGACCATGACAGTACCTCCCCCTCAAGGGCCCCTCCTCCGCGGAGTAAGGAACGGTTTCTGAGGGAAGCGTGCGTGGAAGGCTCGGAGCAAGACAGGAGCATGGACATCTGCGGAGGGAACCCAGGAACGCTCCTCTGGACCATAACCACGCCAATGGACCAAAAACTGCACCCGGCCGCGGACCAGGCGTGAGTCCAGGATATTGCTCACCTCATACTCCTCACGATTGCCCACTTGGACCGGACGAGGCCGAGGAATCGAGGAAGTGAAACGATTACACACCAGTGGCTTCAACAGGGAGACATGAAACACGTTGGAGATCCGCATGCCAGGAGGAAGCGCAAGGGCATAGGCTACCGGGTTTACCCTGCGAAGCACTTGGAAGGGACCAACAAAGCGAGGCGCCAGCTTGGGAGTGGGCACTCGAAGGTTGAGGTTGCGGGTGGACAACCATACGCGGTCTCCGACCTGGTAGGAAGGAGCGGGCGCTCGTCTGCGATCAGCCTGGAGTTTCTGGCGCTGCGCAGAGACCTCAAGGGACCTCTGGATCTGTACCCAAGAAGCACGTAGGACGGAAAGGTGATCCTCCACAGCCGGAATATCCTGGGGAGAGAATACCTCCGGTAACACGGCAGGTTGGAACCCATAATTGGCCATGAAGGGAGACGTCCCAGAGGAAGAGTTCACCGCCGTGTTCCTGGCAAACTCAGCCCAAGGCAGGAGGTCAACCCAATTGTCTTGGTGATCGGAGACATAGCAACGAAGGAATTGCTCCAAGGCCTGATTGGATCGTTCTGCGGCCCCATTGGACTGAGGGTGGTAGGCCGAGGAGAAAGAGAGATGAATCCCCAACTGGGAGCAAAAGGCGCGCCAGAACCTGGACACAAACTGACTCCCCCGATCCGACACAATCTCCTTGGGCAAACCGTGCAACCGGAAGACCTCCCTGGCAAAAATCGAGGCCAACTCTTGTGCAGAGGGTAACTTCTTGAAAGGAACACAGTGGCACATTTTGGAAAACCGATCCACAATCATGAGAATGACCGTATGGCCTCGGGATGCAGGGAGGTCCACAATGAAATCCATCCCCAGGTGTGACCATGGACGCTCCCCGGTGGCTATGGGTTGCAAAAGGCCCAACGGAAGGTGCCGAGGGGACTTACTCTGGGCACAAACGGAGCATGCCGCTACATATGCGGCGATGTCGGAACGTAGAGAAGGCCACCAGAACAGACGTGAAACCGCCCAGGACAGCTGATTCTTTCCAGGGTGCCCCGCGGCCTTGGAGTTATGGTAGGTTCGCAACAACCGAGTGCGCAACTCCTCAGGCACAAAACATCTGCCGTTGGGTCTCCCAGAGGGAGCACCAGATTGAGCCGCCAAAATCTGCTCACCCAGAGGAGAAGTCAGGCTGGTGCGAATAGCGGCCAGGATCTGATTCGGGGGTATGACCGTAGTCGGAATCGACTCCTCCCCGGACAGCTCGGAGTACTGCCGTGATAAGGCATCCGCTCTGATGTTCTTGGAGCCGGGTAGGTAGGAGACCACGTAATTAAAACGTGACAAGAACAGAGCCCATCTGGCCTGACGTGGTGTCAATCTCTTGGCCTCAGAGAGGTAGGTCAGATTCTTGTGGTCCGTCAGGATGAGAACCGGAACCACCGAGCCCTCGAGCAAGTGCCTCCATTCTTTAAGGGCCTGCACAATGGCCAATAACTCCCTGTCACCAATCTGATAGTTGCACTCCGCGGAAGACAGTTTCCGGGAGTAAAACCCACAAGGAAGCAGAGGACCCTCTGGTGTTCTACGCTGAGACAGGAGGGCGCCTACTCCCGTCTCAGACGCGTCCACCTCGAGGACAAAAGGCAACCCAGGGTTGGGATGCGACAGAATCGGAGCCGACACAAAGGCGGACTTTAGAGCCTCAAAAGCTCGGATGGCCTTGAGCGGCCAGACCTGAGGATTACTGCCCTTCCTGGTCAGATCCGTGAGAGGCTTGGCTAGCATGGAAAAGTCCCTGATGAACTTCCGATAATAATTGGCGAAGCCCAAAAAGCGCTGCAGGGCACGAAGCCCACTGGGCTGGGGCCACTGTAAGACAGCCGAAACCTTCTCAGGATCCATGGAGAACCCCTCAGCGGAAATGATGTAACCTAAGAAGGTTACCTGGGATCGGTGAAATTCGCATTTCTCAAGCTTACCGAACAGCTTGTTCTCTCGTAAGCGTTGCAACACTCGTCTGACATCCAGAATGTGGGCCTCCATGGATGCAGAATATACCAAGATGTCATCCAAATAGACCACCACACACTGCTGCAACAGGTCACGGAAAACATCGTTGATGAATTCCTGGAAGACTGCGGGCGCATTGCACAACCCAAAGGGCATAACCAAGGATTCATAATGACCGGTCCTGGTGTTAAACGCGGTCTTCCACTCATCGCCCGCCTTGATCCTTACCAGGTTATATGCCGCCCTCAGGTCGAGTTTGGTAAAGACCGTGGCCCCTTTGAGGCGATCGAACAGCTCGGAAATCAAGGGTATCGGGTAAGCGTTCTTGATCGTGATGCGATTGAGACCCCTGTAATCGATGCAAGGCCTCAACTCGCCGCCCTTCTTTTTCACAAAGAAAAATCCAGCCCCTGCCGGGGACGAGGATTTGCGAATGTGTCCGCGTGAAAGCGCCTCCCTCACGTACTCCTCCATGGCCTCATTCTCCGCTACCGACAGTGGATAGACTTTGCCACGAGGAGGAACGGCACCGGATTGTAACTCTATGGCACAATCGTATGGGCGGTGCGGAGGTAGGGCAACCGCGCGCACCTTATCGAATACATCCCGGTACTCTTCGTATTCAGGAGGCAACAGAGAGTCCGAGGAAGTACACAGCAACTTGACAGGCCCATGGATGCAACTAGCCCCACACTGCGGTGACCACGAGAGGATCTCGACCGATCTCCAATCGAAAGTCGGATTATGCTTCTGGAGCCAGGGGTACCCCAAGACCACCGAGTAGTGTGGAGACGAAATAACCTGGAGACAGACCGACTCTCTGTGAACGGCACCAATGGCCATCCCCACTGGAAGGGTCTCATGAGTCACGTGTGGCGGCAGAAGGGGTCTGCCGTCTATCGCCTCAAGAGCCAGTGGGGAACCTCGAGGCTGCAGAGGAATGGAATTGGCGGCAACGAACACTCTATCAATGAACAAACCACCAGCACCAGAGTCCACCAACGCCTGGGTCGTCACCGAGCCCCCGACCCAGGAGAGGACAACCGTGATCAGTGGTTTGTCAACACGGGAAACCGGGGACGAGGAGACTCCACCCAAGATCTGCCCCCGACAGGACCTCAGGTGCGAGCGTTCTCCCGGACGGTTCGGACATGCCAACCGAAAATGCCCACGGAGACCACAGTACATGCATCGGCCCTCGCGTCTCCGGAGTACCCTCTCCCCCTCAGACAGGCGAGCAAACCCCCGCTGCATGGGTTCACCCCCAGACAAGTCATCCCCAGGAGGCGTGGGAGGAGAGGGAGGCACGGGTGGGACAGCAAACGTAGGCGCCAATCTGTTAGGAGACCTCCGCAGGCTCTCCTTAAAGGAAGGTCTCTCCCTGAGTCTGGTGTCAATCAAAATCAGGAAAGAAATAAGAGACTCGAGCTCCACTGGTAGGTCCTTAGCTGCAACCTCATCCTTCAAGGCATCCGAGAGACCATGAGAGAAAGCAGCGACCAGAGCCTCATTATTCCAGCCCACCTCTGCTGCCAGGGTACGAAACTCAATGGCGTATTCAGCTACGGATCGTGAACCCTGTCTGATGGACATAAGGAGCTTCGCAGCAGAGGCAGCACGAGCCGGCACATCGAATACCTTCCGAAGAGAAGCAACAAAACCGGAAAACTCGGCAACCACCGGATTGTTGTTCTCCCATAAAGGGCTGGCCCAGGCCAAGGCCTTGTCCGAGAGCAGCGAGATCAAGAAGCCCACCCTTGATCTCTCAGTAGGAAAGGCATGTGGCAGCAACTCGAAGTAAATGCCCACCTGGTTAAGGAAACCTCGGCACTGAGTTGGCTCTCCCCCAAAGCGCTGTGGAAGGGGGGCAGAACCGGTCATACCCTGAAACACCACAGGCGCAGCAACAGGTGTCAGGGTAGACTCTGGCGCAACAACCGGAGCGGCAGTAGGAGCGGGCCCAGGAGCGACAACCGACCCATCGGCAACGGAAGCTAAATGAGCCGTGCGTTCAAGCAGGGTTTGCAACGCCACAGCGAACCGACCCAACAGGTGATCCTGCTGATCAAGTCTGGCAACCAGCGTAGGTAGCGAGGGTGACCCTGTACCGTCAGAATTCATGGCTTGGTCCTAATGTCATGGAACCATGAACCAGACGTACAACAAGAGATAAGTGGAAAATAAGAAGGTTTTATTGAAGAGCAAGCCGTAGCAAAGTCCGAACGGATGGCTAAACCGAAGCAGGGTCTTGCGGAGACAGAGGTCAGGAACCAGAAGGGTAGTCAGACGAAGCCAGGAACAGGAACCAACGGGGTAGTCAGACGAAGCCGGAATCAGGAACCAACGGGGTAGTCAGACGAAGCCGGAATCAGGAACCAACGGGGTAGTCAGACGAGGCCAGGATCAGGAACCAGAAGCAGCAGCAGTCTTGGAAGCATGTGAACACAGGAGGACCAAGCAAGGAACTGAAGCCACAGACCTCCTATATATATGAGCTAGGCATCCAGCTCCTCCCAGTGGGAAGGAGGAGCCGCAGGGTGGGAGGCTACAAGAAAACCCAGAAACCAAGATGGCCGCCAGCACATGTCAAACGAAGGGAACAGCAAGGAGGTAAGACCATGACAAAAAGATTCCCAAAGAATGAGATCGGCCATTATATGGCTACATTTCAAAGGTCAGTTGAGAATGATCTGAGAAAGATCAAAGACAAACATAACCAAAGAAACAACTTAACAGGGAGAGAAATCCAAGCCATCAAAGAATTGCAAAAACAGGAGAACATCACAATACGCCCTGCAGATAAGGGGGGGGGGGGGCATAGTGGTCTTGAACACCACACAGTACAATGAAGAATGTCTGAGACAATTGAGGGACAACACCACATATAAAAAACTAAAAGGAAATCCGGGAGAGGAATTTAACAAAATCCTGACCAAGTACTGTGATGGTGGCCTAAAAGACAACATTTTGTCTGACCAAGGGCGCAATTTCATCTTGGGCACGCAGGGGAGACTGCCTGTCTTCTACTGCTTGCCCAAGATTCATAAATGCTTGGAGAATCCGCCGGGGCGTCCTATAATATCCGGATAAGGGTCATTAACAGCTAACCTTTCCCAATATATTGATGCTCTATTACAGCCCGTGGTGAGGAAGACCCAGTCATATAATAGGGACACCACGGATATTATTGGGACATTGGAGGGCCTGGACGTCTGGCCTGACTGGATTATCGGCACGTTTGACTTCCAGTCCCTCTATACCAGTATCAAACATGATTAGGGTATTGCAGCAGTAAAGTCACAATTGGAAATGGATGGCACTATATGCACCAAACAGATAGAATTTTTGATGGAGGGGATTAAATTCATACTCCATCACAATTATTTCTATTTTGAGGGCGACCATTTTCTGCAGCTCTGTGGGACGGCCATGGGGACCAGGTTCGCCCCCAGCTATGCAAATTTATTTTTAGCACAGTGGGAATATGAAAACATTGCTCCCAGGTTGGGGACGGACCTGGTCCTATGGCGTCACATATCAATGTGGTTAGCACTGGTGCCTTGCAGCGCTGGGGTCCTAGGTTAGAATCCGACCAAGGGCAACATCTGCATGGAATTTGTATGTTCTCCCCGTGTTTGCGTGGGTTTCCTCTGGGTACTCCGGTTTCCTCCCACACTCCAAAGACATACTGATAGGGACCTTAGATTGTGAGCCCCATTGGGGACAGTTGGATGATAATGTCTGTAAAGTGCTGCGGAATATAGTAGCGCTATATAAAATGCATAAAATAAATAAATAAATGGCGTCGCTACATCGATGATGTTCTGTTTGTTTGGAGGAAAGATGCACATCAGTTGCAGCAATTTCTGAACAGTCTGAACCACAATGATATGAACTTGGTTTTCCTATCTAAGATAGGAGAGGAATTCACGGAATTCCTAGACATTCAGATCACACGACGGGACAATAAATATATTTGTAACACTGACTACAAACCGACGGCGAAGAATAGCTTTATACCATTCACAAGCTGCCACTTAGCCCACTGGCTCCTAAATATCCCTTCGGGTCTGTTCCGTCGGATTAAGTGTAATTGCACTGATGTAGCAGATTTGGAGTCCGAGGCCCTAAAAATGAAACAACAATTTGAATGTAAGGACTATCCCGAAAATTTTTGGGAAAATGCCCTGGAGAAAATAAGAAGAACAGATAGAGAGACCGTCTTTCAGCCACATACACACAATGGGAAAACAAAGGAGGGTGAACTCAGGTTGATTTTACCATATAGTGCACAATTTAAACAGATACGTCACATCATTAATCAGCACTGGCACTTTTTATTACGAGATAAGGTTATTGGGCCTATGCTTCACACTTCCCCTCTTATCACATTCACTAAAGCACCAAATTTAGGATTATAAAAAAATCACAAGAAAAAAGAGGAATTTACACTTCAAAAAATGGCTGAATATGAATAGATTCTATAGGTGTGGAAGATGTTTGGGGTGTAAAAACTCATCATTTCCGAAAAAAATTACCAAGGTCCAATCCACCCAGAACCAGTTCACTGTAGACATCAAAGGTTGCCTAACATGTGACTCCTCCAGTGTTGTCTACCTTGTCCAGTGCCCCTGCTGGAAACAGTGCATTGGCAGAACTAAGAGACCCCTGAAAGTTAGAATAACGGAACATCTGAATAACATCAAAAAAGGTTATGAAAACCACTCTTTGTCGAAACACTTTAAGGTGTCACACAATAGTGACTTCAGGGGTATTTCGTTTGTGGCCCTGGAGAAGGTGGACATACACTGGAGAGGATGCAACCATATTATGAGGATGTCCCGAGCCGAGTCTAGAAGAATTTATGATTTTGGTAGTCTTCTCCCTGCAGGTCTGAATTCAGCTTTAGAGATCTTTGGCTTTAATTGAATTACTGACCACAATGAAAGTATGAGGGCATATATACATAGAAAAAAAACACTGACAACATGTTTATACACTCAACCTATATATAAGGACTATAGGTATGACATCACGTTGGAACATGTCATATGGATGAGGAACAATTAAGAGAAGGGATAATATTTAGATACACCACTAAACCCCAAAAAATATTGCAAAATGTATATAAGCACCATAGGTGTGATATCATGGTGGAGGATCCCATATGGATGTAGAACAATGAAAAGAAGGGCTAATACTTAGATACATAACAAAACCCTAAAAAACATTTGTAAAATGTATCCATGAAAACTTACCAATATGGCATGAGAAATCAGGCCTTTATGATATAGGGGCTCATACAAACAGGGGCTCAAAGTAAACTTGGGAAATTATGGGGAATCCTCTGGTAGTCACGAATAACTATGGACCTGAAAGAAACCCTCTATACAGAGGATAAACAGGGCCATTCTGCACATCCCATTTTAAAAAAAGGCAACTATAAAAATAAAACGCATGAAAAAAGCATGCAAGAAAATCCACTGATAACAGAGGGGAACTGAGTAAAAGACATTAGGTTACAATTAGGGTACACTCTTGGTGAAGGTTTTCTCCAAAAAGAATGAAAGAATGGTGGAGGAAATGTTCAAAATTATATGAATGTTTAGAATATGAATGTTCATAATATGATGGAATTAAAATGTCTGTAAAAATACCTGTGCAATTTCTCAGAGGAAATTCCTACAAAATATGATTGAAGAGCGACTTGGGAAAAACCCATTAGAGAGGCGGACACCAATCTGATTGAAAGGAATGAGACGCCGAGCTGTCTAGCACATATTTTAAAATTGGAAATATGGAGGTCTATACATTACTCCATGTTGGACATAGGTTTGTCCCCTGGGAAATATAAAACATCCTATGTATGAAAAAACATACGCACTATGACGAAAAATTGCATGATGAAAAATCGCACGATGATCAGTGAAAAGACCAATAGAAAGCAAGGCCTTAGTATTGCAACACAATCTCCAACGAATGAAACTAATTAGCCAATAATGAAGGGAACATAAAAATCGAGACGACATAGATCACAGGTTACCCACCGAGGAAGAGATAAGTTATCTTGAAACGGGTCTGGGCAGAATACCTGTGTGACAACCAGTCTCGACTGTACATGGCCATGTACTAAAAGCCGAAAATTTACTGCCAAAGAAACACAATAATCTTCTTATCCTACTCACGCAAGTAAAGATTCGAAACGGACTCTTGCGAGAACTAAGACGAGATCCCGGCAAAATCACAAACTGAAACTAGCGCTGCCAGAGCGGAGATCGGTTGAACTGCGGGACGCCACAGTAGGAACCCCTGCATACTTAACAAGGTGAACCAACGAGGCATACCGTAAGTAGAGATATAACCTTGATAAATTATATTGGGACTTTATAGAGACCATATCCTCGAGACAAAAAGCCCTATATATGTGGGCTAATTAGACTCGCAGCATGGTTGGAGTCATACATTTGGTGTGCTCAGACTCCTGAGAGAGTCAAAATAGATGGACAGTCTGAACATTGTTTGATGTGGAGCCATAGAGTTAAATACGCACAGCGATTCATTATTTAAAGTGCCGCATATGTTTGCCTTTTGAAACAACTATAGGTCGCATGGGACGTGTGTCTACATCATAGGCCATTTGTTAATGATTATTATAATCTGAAATATAGCTGTGTCTACATCATAGGTCCTTTGTTAATGATTATTATAATCTGAAATATTGCTGTGTACACGCCGCCCAAAGTAGATTTCGCTTTACCATAGCAACTGTGATCCAAAGAGTCATCCTCACTGGGAGGAGACGGATGCAGCTTTCGTGATACAGCGAACTTTGTAGGCGACGTTTCTGTACCAACCTTGGTCTTAGTCATATGTCCTTTTTATATTTTTTTATCTATTTTATTTTATGTATACATGTTGATATAGTGTCAATAAATTTTAAATATTTCCATTTCATTTCCACGTGAATCCCAATTGTTCTGAGTGCCAGTTCAAATTCTCAAACCTTTCACAATCCAGAACTAGGGGTTTTTCTCTGAACCTGAGCACCAGTCGTGGTGAACCAGAGTGAGCCATCTGTTCATCGCTTGCAGACTAGTATTCTAAAGAATACTACATACCTCGGAGGTCCTTCCCTTAAGATTGTAACCTAGTTATTGGAAATTATTCTTAAGGACCCTCCACTTACCATGTATTCTGTCATTGGCTCCAACATGGACCACGGCAGCTGGTTTATTTCCAGCCCCTACTAGTAATCTATCCACACATTCTACCACCACATACTAATTCCTGGCACCATGGAAACAGCAAATCATTCGGTTGAGGTGGTGCTGGTGATAAATTATTCTATCTCACTTCCTGATTATAGAATTCCCTATGACTACTAGCTGCCTCGGCCTACCTGCACTACCATCCCCCTGACAACTACAAACCGGATTCCCAAAAAGTTGGGACACTATACAAATCGTGAATAAAAACTGAATGCAATGATGTGGAGGTGCCAACTTCTAATATTTTATTCAGAATAGAACATAAATCACGGAACAAAAGTTTAAACTGAGAAAATGTACAATTTTAAGGGAAAAATATGTTGAATTAGAATTTCATGGTGTCAACAAATCCCCAAAAAGTTGGGACAAGGCCATTTTCACCACTGTGTGGCATCTCTCCTTCTTCTTACAACACTCAACAGACGTCTGGGGACCGAGGAGACCAGTTTCTCAAGTTTAGAAATAGGAATGCTCTCCCATTCTTGTCTAATACAGGCCTCTAACTGTTCAATCGTCTTGGGCCCTCTTTGTTGCACCTTCCTCTTTATGATGCGCCAAATGTTCTTTATAGGTGAAAGATCTGGACTGCAGACTGGCCATTTCAGTACCCGTAGTACTCATACGCAGCCATGATGTTGTGATTGATGCAGAATGTGGTCTGGCATTATCTTGTTGAAAAATGCAGGGTCTTCCCTGAAAGAGATGTCGTCTGGATGGGAGCATATGTTGTTCTAGAACCTGAATATATTTTTCTGCATTGATGGTGCCTTTCCATGCCAGCTGCCCCAGCCACACGGACTCATGCAACCCCATACCATCAGAGATGCAGGTTTCTGAACTGAGCCTTGATAACAACTTGGGTTGTCCTTGTCCTCTTTGGTCCGGATGACATGGCGTCCCAGATTTCCAAAAAGAACTTTGAATCGTGACTCGTCTGACCAAATGGCTTCTTCTTTGCACTGTAGAGTTTCAGCTGGCAACGGCGGATGGCACGGTGGATTTTGTTCACTGACAATGGTTTCTGGAAGTATTCCTGAGCCCATTCTGTGATTTCCTTTACAGTAGCATTCCTGTTTGTGGTGCAGTGTTGTTTAAGGGCCCGGAGATCACGGGCATTCAGTATGGTTTTACGGCCTTGACCCTTACGCACAGAGATTGTTCCAGATTCTCTGAATCTTCGGATGATGTTATGCACAGTTGATAATGATAGATGCAAAGTCTTTGCAATTTTTCGCTGGGTAACACCTTTCTGATATTGCTCCACTATCTTTCTGACACTGCCACTCTGAGAAGCTCTTTTTATACCCAATCATGTTGCCAATTGACCTAATTAGTGTTAATTGGTCTTCCAGCTGTTTGTTATGCTCAAATTTACTTTTTCCAGCCTCTTATTGCTACTTGTCCCAACTTTTTGGGGATTTGTTGACACAGTGAAAATTTGAATCAACGTATTTTTCCTTTAAAATGATACATTTACTCGGATTAAACGTTTGATCTGTCATCTACGTTCTATTACAAATAAAATATTGACATTTGCCATCTCCATATCATTGCATTCAGTTTTTATTCACAATTTGTTTAGTGTCCCAACTTTTTTGGAATCCGGTTTGTACTAGCTAGGCGGACCTCCTGGCTGTTTGGAAGAGCAGTACCTGTTAGGGCTGTCATTTCTGAGACCGATCCCCTTTTATCATCCCCCAACTTTGCAATTTTGCTTTGGAAGCACCAGGGGTGAACTTGGTTCTTAAAGTGGGCCATGAAAAAAAAAAAGCTAAAAGTGGCTCCATGTTGAAAGTGGAGACCATTGCAGACATTACTAGGGGCACTGTGGGGGACATTACTCGTTAACAATACTGGGGGCACCATTGTGAATATTACTGGGCACATAATATGGACATTATTGTTGCCACTGTAGGGGACATTACTGGGGTTACTATAGGGATATTACTGGGAGCACTATAGAGACATTTCTAGGGGTACTGTGGGGACATTACTGTGGCGCTATAGGATGGATTACTTTGAGTACTATAACAGATATTACTTTAGGACACTGTGGGGGCATTATTATTACTGGAGTCACAATAGAATGCATTGTTAGTATTATTATTTATTGTTATTACTGGGGGCACTACAGGGGGCATCATTACTGTTTGTTGCACTAAAGGGTGTATTATTATTACTGGGGGCATCATTATTACTGGAGGCACAGTTTGAGGCATTATTATTACTGGGGCACTATGAGGGGCATTATTATTTAATTTTTTATAAATTCTTTATTTTTCATTTTTGTATATAGTCGTGTAACAGGATCATATGGACATGACATATATATGCAAATCTTTGCGGTATTAATATCCAATGTCGTACATTTGTGAACATTATAGAATAACCGTAAACAAACATGGAATGTCATCACTTGTCATTGCTGTTTCACTCCTTTTTATGTCCAAGGAAATATGAAGAGTAGCGGAAGCTTTCCTTTCTAGGTTTCTTCCTTAAGGTTACATATCTAAGTTAAGTAGGAGAATTAAGATAATAATAAACTAAGATAAAATAAAAATGTTAAATAATAAGAAAGTGATAACTAATACAGATAACTAATGTCTCAGTCTTTGGGTTGTTGTATCTTCTTAATCAGGGTTCACCAACGTCAGCGACTTCCAAGGACTCCATAACCTCCTGAATTTATTATGAGTCCTGTCAATCCAGCTAGTCATTTCTTCGAACTGGCAAATTTGAGCTACCTTAGCTTTCCATTCCTGTATGGAAGGGGGATTTACATCTAGCCAATGTAAGGGAATTACCGTTTTAGCCGCAGCTATGAGGTGAGAAGTCATATTCCTTTTGCATGGGGAGTATTGGGGAGCTGGGAGAGCAAGAGCCACCATCTCTAGGGTAAGTCTGAAGTCGGTAACTGTAAGCTTCTGGATCAATGCTTCTACTTCCTTCCAATAGGACCTAATCTGAGGACAATCCCACCCGATATGTGATAGGGAACCCACTCCCACTACACATCTCCAACACTTTCTCATAGTCGTTAGACCTCTCTTGTAGAGAAAATCAGGAGTTTTGTACCACCTAGTAAGTAGTTTAAAATGATTCTCCTGTAGGTGGATACACCGGGAGAATCCATTTGAGTTTCTCAGTACCTGTTTGACCTCTGCATCAGTCATAACTCTGTTCAACTCCTTTTCCCATTCTCTGATATACAGGGGTTTCAGAAGGTCACCCTCGCCTCCCACCAATGGGTAGAGCTTTGACACCTTCTTGGCTGCAGCAAGTGGTGTGGAGATTAATTTCTCAAATTCAGTTAAGGACCTCTGGAGAGGGTACCGCTCTTTTAACTCTCCACACACAGCTTTAATGTGGGGCTTCGCAAGGAAGAAGCCTGGGGAATCAGTGATCGAGCATGGAAGTGCACCAAGAATAGAGGCCTCCACATTCGGAGTGATTTCGCCAAGTTTGACCGATGTTAGGGAGTTCCACAGATGTGGTATATCTAGATTATCTTGGTTTAGGAGGTCTGGAATAAGGCTCACTGGCATCAGAGGAGATGGAATAGGGGCTAACTGTTTGCTCATGTCTCTCCATACCTCTCCCAGGCCACGAATCAACGGATCTATAGTCATATCTCTGTGTATATTCTTATCTGGAAGCCATTCCTATGCTGTGACTACAAATGCCTTGTACAGCTGGTCGTCTTTTGGGGTCTACCATTTCAAGCCACCTATTGAGTTGTATCACTCTGTAGTATCTAGAGACATCCAGCAATCCCAGTCCTCCCCTCTCCTTACTTCTGACCAAAATTTCATGAAATATCCAAGGCTTCTTACCGTTCCATAAGAACTTAGAGAACATACTCTTTATGTTCTTGAGGAAGGACTTAGGAAGCCAAATTGGGACTAATTGCATGACATATAGGACCTTTAGCATTACATAAGCTTTAAGAATGTTTTTTCGTCCCATCCAAGAGAGATAGGGAAGGTTGTATGCTTGTAACAGGCACTGTAGGTCTCCCAGAAGGGGAGCGTAGTTGTGTTGATATAAGTCATTAGTGTTTCTGGGTATTAGGATCCCCAAGTATTTAATAGGCCCTTTAGTCCAGTGGAACGGAAGCCGAGCACGTAAGGCTGCTGCTGTGGATTCTGGCAGAGATATATTCAATATCTCTGATTTGGTGTGGTTCACTTTAAAATCTGACAGAGAACTATATATATCTATATTCTTTACTAAGGGGTCTAATCCCTTCTCCGGATCCACTATTAAGAACAATAAGTCATCTGCGAATGCAGTACATTTTAGTTCTTTTTGGCCATACTTAACTCCTGAGATGTCTGGAGTTGTAAGAGTGTCTCCACCACTAGGATAAACAATGAGGGGGACAGGGGGCACCCTTGTCTAGTCCCGTTTGTTATATCAAAAGATGGTGATAGCGTGCTATTAACTTTCAATCTGGTGTAGGAGTTCCTGATCAGGTGTTCCTGCCTGACGTAGGTTCTATAGTTCCGAGTAGAACTCTTTAAAGGCCCTGGCAATTTTATAGAGGAGATGTGAGTGACATTCTTAGCCTTCTTAAGCAAGGATGACATCAACTTTCCTCCTTTGTCTCCATGGGCATAAACTTTATGCAGAAAATTCAGCATTTGCTTTGTCACTTTTTGGCTGAGGAGGTTGCGAAGTTGTAATCTAAGTTCTGTCAGTGTTTTTTGGTGCTCATTGCGTAGTGAAGCTTTATGTTTTTCTAAATTTTTGTCTGCTAGGAGTGTGTCAACGGACTTCTGTTGTTCCTTCTTAACTCTGGTGCCTAGAGAGATAAAGCAGCCTCTAATGACCGCCTTGTGGGCCTCCCAATCAATTGGTTGTGAGCTGTGTGTGGAGGAGTTAAGCGCAAAGTACTCTATCAATTGAGTCCTAACCAAATGGAGTTGATTGTACAGTAGAAATTCATTCAGCTTCCAACTCCAGTCCCTTTTTGGTAGAGAGGCCAGGGTGAAGGTCGCCATACACGGAGCATGGTCAGTTAAGGTGATATTTCTGATCTCCGCTGATCTAAAAGAGGGAAGAAGAGATGTAGAGGTCAAAATGTGATCTAGACGTTGGTACGTCCCATGCGGAACCGAATAGAAGAAGTCCTTGTCTGTGGGGTGAAGGCTACGCCATACATCAATTAGGCGTAAGTCATGGAGCTTCTTATGGAGTTTACTAAGAAGCTTTTGGGTTACCCGGGATTTAGCTGAAGATGAGTTCATGACAGGATTTAGCACTAAATTTAGGTCAGCTCCTAGGATTATCTGGCCTTCCGCAAAGAGTTTGAGCGTATCAAGAGCTTGTATAAGCCAATGTACAGGGGACTAATTTGGAACGTAAAAGTTAGCTAAGGTGAACTTGCGATCTGCTATCAAGCCTTTGACTAACAGAAGTCGTCCATCTGCATCTGTGTGTTGCTGTAAAAAGGAAAATGGAACCCATTGATGGATTGCTATGGCAACCCCTTTGGAAGCAGAAACTGGCTGTACGCTGTGGAACCAGTGTGCAAATGGACGCCTCGGCAGTCTTGGCATTTTCTTCTGGCGGAGGTGAGTTTCCTGAAGAAACACTATATGGCAACCCATTTTCCTGAGAGCCAGCATAACTTGGCCACGTTTCTGGGGTGAGTTAAGACCCTTCACATTAAGTGTAGTGGTCACTATATCAGTCATTTCAGTTGATGAGTTAACTACTTCTATGACAGAATTATTATCTGCGGACTCGTCTGAGAGTACCCTATGGGATCTAAATGAGATACCAATGGGAAGGGGAGGAGGGAAGGAAGAGATAAGAAAGGGGATCAAGAGAAGGTAGAGATAGAAAAAATAACAGTAGTGATCAGTAGAACAAATCAGTTATTGGTGTGAGGCCAGTAAATGAGGCTATCACAACAATCGTTTTCAGTGATGGATGCAGATAGCAAGGGGGTGAAACACAAATAAACTTCTAGCCTGGTCGTGTTCCCAGGCATCTCAGTCAGAAATTATGACACAATTTTTTGTGACCTGTATCTTCTACTAAGTTCCTAGACCTTAGGTAAGGAGGTGGGGAAGAGGAGGGCGGGGGGAGGGGGTGGGCAATGCAGAAGCTTAAGCTTGTTGGGAATAGGTATGCTGAGTACATTTAATAAGAACATATCTTACAATGTCGCCTTAAATCCAAGCTTACAGGTAAGAGGACATCAATAACATTAAACTTGGGTGTACTTAAACTGACCTTCATACACACACGTATTAAGTCTACCTATGCTAAGTACATCTATTATGTTGAACACATTAGGTAAGCTGAATACATTAGGCCCACTAGATATGTTAAGCATGCTCGGTGTGTAACAAAACATAGTGCTTATCAGGCGCCCTAGCTGCAAACCCTCAGGAAAATGCTGAATGTAATTAACAGGGGCACATCATTACTAGGATTACATGTACGTGGACTGTCAGGTAGACAGGAGCTGATAGCTGGGGGGGGGGCAAGCAGAAGCTTATGCTTGTTAGGTATAGATATGCTGAATACATTAGATAAGGACAAACCTTAAATGGCACCTCAGATCCAGGTTTTCAGGTAAGAGGACAACAATAGCATTAAACATGGGTATACTTATATCTGACCTTCGCACACATACGCATTGAGTCTACCTATGCTGAGTTCATCAACTATGCTGGATACATCAGGTAGGCTGAATACATAAGGCCCGTTAGATATATTAAGTATGCTGGGTATATTCAGTTAAGCAGACCACTATGCTTATCAGGCGCCCTAGTTACAATCCTTCAGGAGATGCTGAATGTAATTGACCAGAGCACATCCTTACTTAGACTACATGTATGTGGACTGTCAGATAAACATGAATTTAGAGCATTAGCAACAAACAGGGTACAAGGTGTACCGGAACCTTCATTGGGGTCGGCGACCATCCTCAGCCCCAGGGGTTTACTGCGGTTTAGTCGCAGGACCCAAAGCGATTAATCAAGTGGCAGTATATTCATTTTTATGTAATATATGTGCCAGAGTGTACAGTATATATACCAAGGTGTAGAGACTATCTATCAAGATAGAACTAACCGCCGGGACCCTCCCATGTCTCCAGCAATACTGGACCAGAGCTTGGCGTGGAAGTCCTCAGGGTGGAAGATCCGTGGATCCCATCAGGTACTTAGTCGCTTTGCCGGTCTTGGTGCGTTGGATTCTTCTCCATGGCTCCAGCTGAGGTAGAGTCGGGAGCGCCATCGGGATAATTCACCGGTAGCCATGTGGGGATGTCGATGGGTTGAATGCCGATGTGCTCCCACACCTTGTCCAGATCATTCAGTGTATGTATGGCTATGCGTTTCCCATTCTTGTTTATGGAAAGTCCGAATGGGTACATCCAAGTATATGGAATTTTTTTCGCTTGCAGCGAATCTAGTAGGGGTTTCAGTATGCGTCTTTTTGCCGATGGAGCAATGTCCTGATATAGGGCGATATCTGTACCTCCGTACACAATCCGGCCTTTAGTACGTGCCGCCTCCATGACCCGCGCTGTGACTACAAAGGACAGTAGGCCGCATACCACATCTCTCGGCCTCTCATTTGGTTTCGGCTGGGGTCTTAACGCTCTGTGTATGCGCTCTATCGTGATTGTCGCAGCTGAATCAGGGTCTAATAGATCGGCGAATATTTCTATGGCTACTTTCCATAGCGATTCGGCCGCCCAAGATTCGGGTAGGCCTTTTATTCGAATGTTACGCCGCCTTCTGTGGTTTTCTTGGTCCTCCAGCAGTGAGAAGGCTCTATTGAGCTCTTCAGCGTGTCCGCTAAGGCACTCGGCCACCCCAGTGGCATGCGATCTCAGACCTTGCGTTGCTTGCTCCAGTACTTCGACTCTCTGCCCCACTTGGGAGATCTCGGTTTTAATGTCTGCCAATTTGGTCAGGACCGGTCTGAGGGCTTTGTCTAGCACTTCGCTGAGCACCTTAGTAAGAAAAGACTTAGACACCGGTGCCGGGTCTTGTTCTTCAGTTGCGCCGCAGCACTCACTGTCCTCCTCTTCAGCTTCCACTTCTTTCATGCGTGCCGTCACCATTTTGGCGCCTGCTCCCGGCGAGTGAGAGCTTTGCTTTTTAAGGAACTTCTGCATGTCTTGTTGTCCTTTGTGGGATCGGGGAGTATCTGGGGGGTCTAGTCCCCTATTTCGGCCATATTTGACCATTTCTAGTGTGGTCACTGCTGATTATAAGGCTGTAGATGCTAGGACGTGGAGGAGCCGCTCTTTCACACAGCCATCCATGCCAGCGACCAGGCTCCGCCCCTATAAGGGGCATTATTGATGCAGAGACTATAGAGGATATTATTAATATTGTGGCCACTATGTGAGCATGATTATTATGGGGGACATTATTATTGTTGGGCACCAGGGTAGAGAGCATGATGGAAATTGGGAATCAAAACTATGTAGAGACTAGAAATGGCTAAAATAAGTTGTGATGGTAGTCTGGTCTAAATGGCGAAGATGAGGAAAGAGAATGTATATAATCAGAGGAGTTGTCACTGAAAGAAGTTCTCACGGCTGTTTGGTTTGACTGGAGAAGATGAGAAAAAAGAATGTCTACATCAGAGGAGTTGCCACTGGATGAAATAGGTATGTAGTGCTGTTTTCTTTTGTATGCTTGGTAGCACTGAAGACAAGGCAGGATGTTGCAGGTAGGATTGGAACTGTGCTGTTGCCCAAGTCTAACCTCCTCATCCCCCAATATTTTATCTAGAGACAAGTGGAGGAGGAGAAGAAAATATGGCAGCAGACACTGGTGACCACAAAGGGAAAGCTTCCATGGTGGTATTTTGTTCTGATGGGACAGTCTATTGTACTGCACTGTGGTATTTGGTTCTGCTAGGGCAGTATTTTGCGCTGCACTGTGATATTGCTGGTTCCATCTACTTTAGTTGACCTTACCTTCTGTAAGTTTGGGCCTGTCTACAAAATTGAATCACTTTTAGTTTTTTTTCCAGGGCCACTTTAAATTCCCAGTCTGCCCATATATATGATTATATACCAGAAGATGTTCAGGTTATACCAGCATGGTCCATATTACTATCTACAGGAAAATGTATTCCTATTTATACCTATACCAGTTGTAAATATATCGTTTTATGCCTGGGTTATAACACTTTACTGTACATTATATAAAAAAAGGATGTTGAATTTATCCGGATTCATTAACTTTAAAAGCTTTTGAAAGTTGAAGTGATTTGATTTTTGTGCAGAACATTGTATTATGAGGAAAAGTTCCAAGCTGTAAGTGAAAATTTATATAACACACTGAGCAAAGATAAATAGGAGATGACGTCATGAGCAGTGTCTGTATAGAGGACTTCAATACATTATGAGTAGAGATTAGCGAATCGAATCTCACAAAGTGGAATTCGAACAGAATTTCAGGATACATTGGATTTGCCTATAAGCCGAATTTTCTCGTGCTTCGTGTCAGCGAATCGATTTATCCTGAAATAGTATAAAAAACAAAAAAATTCTAACTTACTGCCTCCATTTGCTCACGACGGGCCGCCAGCCTCCATCTTGCTTAAAGATCTTGACCAAAATCCTGTTCCGCTCGAGATTACATCATCATGCCTCCCTGTCATTGCACCCACTAATTACAAAAAATGTGCTTTGTGACGAAGTAATTCGTCACCAAGCAAATTTTTGGGTAAAATTCAGTGAAGCAACTGAATCGAATTTTGAAGAAATTCGCTCAGTCTCTAATTATGAGTTATGGCAGGTCACACTGTAGTTGCTTCTGGAGAGAAGCTCCAGCCACAATAATGCCACATAACAAAAAAGTAAGAGAACATTAGGAAATTAAAAGCACGCAAATTTGTGTTTGATGGTTGGCTGGGGTGAGAAGATAATTAGAGATGAGCGAATTTCTCAAAATTTTGATTCAGATGGTTTAACAAATTTTTTCAAAAAATTTGGTTCGATACAAATGTATTTGTGGTGAACCATGTTAAAAAAAACATCTATTTCCTGGCTGCAGAGAGCCTTTATAGTGATTTAGAATGCTGTGCCTTGCAGTAACACGCATAGGGAGTCTGCTGTGGTGGTGAAACAATACTGTCAGTATAACACGCCGATGACAGGCGTCACTCTTAGAATCACTGCACACTTCGCTTATTTTGGCAGTTACGGGGCCAAAACTGACCAAATAACTCAAGTGTGAACTCGGCCTTGCAGGTCAATGTTAGCGTCAAGAAGAAGCGCACTCCTTTTACACCGTTGGCAGCTGATTCCACATAGATGTCTACAGAACCTGTTCTATTAAACGCTTATACAAGTAGAGCCCCCCCCCGACATAGTGGAGACGGTGTCAGCAGTAACTGATTAGCCCTTTCTCTGATCTCACAGAACAATAGCCCCCAACAAATTGATCCTGTCTGTGGAGCATCCGCCTTTACTCGGTCAGCATTTGGTCAGTAATACATCAGTATTGCTAAAGCCCCAAAAAACAGGAGTGGATCCAAAAAAGAGATGACACGTGAATGGAATATTTGCATGTCTTCTGTGTTTTGTACCCACTCCTGCTTTTGGCTACCAAATCATAAATCAATTCTGATGCAAAATAGGGACCATGTCATGCAGGCCTTACAGCTGTTACATAGACAGGATCAGTTGTGCATCTCATTTTTCATTCCTTCTGACAGATCATTAGAAGGGTCAAATAAATGATGATGTCAGCCAGGCCGAAAAGCAAAATAGTGGCACAATCATGAAGTGGGGAGTGTGAGAACAGCATGAGAAGACCACAGAATGGCCCGATGACATAGTGGTGAGGTGAAAGCAGCATGAGTAAACCACAGAGTAGCCCAATGACAGAGTCTGGAGGTGGCAGCAGCATCAGGAGGAGGCCACAGAGTGGAACAATGACAGTATGGAGGTGGCAGCAGCATCCGGAGGCCAGAGAGTGGCACAATGACAGTGTGGAGGTTGTGGCAGCATCAGGAGGCCACACAGTGGCACAATGACAGAGTGCAGAGGTGGCGGCAGCAGCAGCATCAGGAGGAGGCCAGAGAGTGGCACAATGACAGAGTGTGGAGGTGGCAGCAGCAGCAACATCAGGAGGAGGCCATAGGGTGGCACAATGATAGAGTGTGGAGGTGACAGCAGCAGCATCAGGAGACCACAGAGTGGCAAATGACATAGTGTGGAGGTGGCAGCAGCATCACGAGACCACAGAATGGCAAGGTGACATAGTGTGGAGGTGGCAGCAGCATCAGGAGACCACAGAGTGACCCAGTGACAGAGTGGGGAGGTGGGTGGCAATACCAGTACCAGCTGAAGATGGTGGGTAAAAGAAGGAGCACTTGGCATCAGATGTGTGGCATCAGGTGGGTGGCAGCATCAGAATAGTAGCTGAGGCAAGTAGCCTCAATCTCTTTTGTCAAAGTGTTGGTGTGGCACCATGGATGATCTAGTCTGATGCATCAGGCATTGGTGGGTGGCTGATCCAGACCTGATTCATATTGACAAAGGACAGTCTCTCCACATTTTGGGTGGACAGGCAAGTTCTAATTGGGGTAACTATGGCCCCCGCTGCACTAAACACCCGCTCTGGTGCCAAACTACTGGCCAGGCAGGACATCTTTTCCAGGGCAAACTCTGCCAGTTGCTGTAGTGTAGTCCAGTGGATCTTCAATCTGGGATGGCAGGGTGCTGTCCAAGTATGCCACCACCTGCTGGTTCAGGTCCTGCTTCAGGTCTAGCTGCTGCTGCTGGTGAGTAGTTTCTTCACTAGGCGAGTGAAAAAAGCTGCTCATAAGCAACTCTAGATTTACGTTGCTGCTGATGGAGCTGGAAGTGCTCCTACCCCCACACCCTGCCACAGCAGCAATGGCAGAGGAACGTGACTGCAGAGGGCCCTGCACGGTATGATATATAAATTTGCGGATGTTTGTATTGTTTTTTCAGCCTAATGATGGCTTGCTTTACTGATAGTGATAGCTCTTTGGATCTCATCTTGAGAGTTGACAGCAACAGATTCCAAATGCAAATAGCACACTTGAAATGAACTCTGGACCTTTTATCTGCTCATTGTAATTGGGATAATGAGGGAATAACACACACCTGCCCATGGAACAGCTGAGAAGCCAATTGTCCCATTACTTTTGGCCCGTTAACAAGCGGGAGGCACATTTGCAAACTGTTGTAATTCCTACACCGTTCACCTGATATGGATGTAAATACCCTCAAATTAAAGTTGACAGTCTGCAGTTAAAGCTCATCTTGTTTGTTTCCTTTCAAATCCATTGAATTTTAAGATTGTGTCGCTGTCCAAATATTTACGGACCTGGCTGTATATGTACAGCTGGTATAGGTTACACATCTTCTTGTATATAGTGATATGGACCATGCTGGTATAACCTGGGCATCTTCTGTATATAAGTGAAAGGCAAATACGTTTGCCGTATTTGTGGGAGGGGAGGCTTATTACACTATATAAACCCCCCTCCCCCTGGCATGGGTTCTCGACTGCGAAAGCTTAGGGGCAGCACTACTCACAGCTGAGATGCACTTCCGGTATCGCGGCGAGGCTGTATTCCGCATTCAATTGCAGGGAGCAGCGTCCCGAGGACGGCGGTAGGATCGGGGCTGGGGTTGGAGGGAGGGAGGCTCTGGCCGGTGTTCTGTGTTTTGTTATGGGCAGTAGTAGCAGGGGGAGGCGGGCATATGCTCAGCGGCGCCGCCGCTCGTAAATGTGTAGGGGATTTATGTCGGCATCAGCGCCTGTGTTAAGGGCGCTCGTGTCAGATGCCTCTGCATCGCAATTACTCTGCCGCACTCACCACATCATGATCATATCGTTTGGGGCAAGTTTGCATGTTCACTGGCTCATTTGTAGGGGGCAGCATGATTGAAGTGTTAAAAAAAAAAAAAAAAAAGAGAGGGGGAATGTGTGGGCATGTAGGTTGGGGTATGTACAAGCATTTTGTACATATGTATGGGGGTATCTTTAATTTAAAAAAAAATATATAAAAAAAAAAAAGAGGGGGAGAGATATAAAATGGGGCATATATAGATTCATATATATACAGCATTAGGATATTGGCTACACTCAGGAGGTACTGGTTCTGCAATATCATGAATTTTATAGGTTAACAAGCATCTCGGTCGGTGGGATCATAAGTTACGTCAGATCATCATTTAAAGGATTATATCAGGTAAAAAAATGATATAAAATGAATAAATATATATGTATGGGAGCATAGGTAGATATTTAGTCTCCTGTTAGGAATAAAAAATAAATAAATATATATATGTTGGTAAGGCTGAATAGTCAGCCTGCATTTGTAGGAGGGGCGGAGGCTCTTCATATACGAGCCACAGCCTCACTCACAGGCCTGTGTTCTCAGGTGCACAGCTGCTGCTGGGTGTCATTAGCAGACTAGCTTCTCTGGTGGTAGGAGTCTTTCTTTGCAGCATGGAGCTTGTTATTTTGCTCTCTGCTACCGTAGCATGCACGCGCCATACTACGTAAGTAGGTTGGGCCGGGGCTATCTTTTCAGGCCGGTCGGATCCGACTTTGCTAGCAAACGGGAGGCTTCGCCTCAGAATCTGCTACCTCAGGCTTGCTCGTGGGCCTAAATACTTCCATTTGCTTTTCAATTTTGTTTGTTGGTAATAAGAGTTGGTTCCTATAAATCTTACAAGTTTCACTTTGCTTCATTCGTCTCGTATGAAAAGTTACTTCAGCCGGTTTGCTGTAAAGAAAGAGTTACCTGGGCTGCACATGACATCGTGTTTGGAGATCGGACACAGCTTTTATTGTTTAGGCCTTTTGCTGTAGCTGTTCCTTGCCATGTGTCTCCCCCCCTCTCCCCCCGCTACCACCATCTTTAGACTTCATGTATTTCACTTTTGTAAGCCGTGTACCGGGATGGGCTCCCCAGGATACAGCAAAGTCACAGACAAGGTAAGCGACACTGACACCAGCTTTATATGCAAGAATATAAACTTTACTTTGGAAACAGTAATACCCCAGGCCCACAGTCACCGTCCCTGTCCGAGGGACAGGCCTAGCCCGTTGGCCTACACAGCAGAGCCTACAAGTCGTACTGTGCCGCTATAGAGGACACACCTAACAGACGCAGCAGAGCCTGCAAGTCAATTACTGCGCTGCAGTCCAGTACAGTAAGGCCTAACAAAGCTATAACCCTATCTAACTAGCTAATACAAGGCCTAGGCTAGTCTCTGTTACTTTAGGCGCCAAACATTAAAGTACAATTGGTAATCAGGTGTACTGACCTGCGTCCTTTCTGGGCCCTAGGATGCCGCTTACCCGGGATGGCCACCAAGTTCTCAGCAACCGTGCGGCCTTGCTTGATGCTAAGGTTTTCTGTCCATACACTGGAACTGGTCTTCCTGGGACAACCTCTCTTTCAAAGTGCTGGATCCAGGCAGGGGACAGCAGATACTCTCCTTCCTTTGAGTGTCCATTCACTGCCGGACATCCACAAGCCAGGATGGAATCGGATTCAGTCCCTCACAGCACAATCCTACCACCATGTCAGATCATCACTTCATGGTTCACCCAGAAGCATGCTGACTGTGCTGCAAAACAGTGGCCTCTAGTGCCCGGAATGCCAAATGACAACTCCAATACAATTTAAACATAAACATACAGGCAGAGCTTATCCACAATCTCACACTTTCATGCTCTGCTGTTATCCTGAGCGGCATTTACACTTTCGGCTTTTATTTCATGTCTTATGCTGCATCCGCACGTCCTAACTGTACTGCACTTTTCTACTCTTGGTTCGTATTCACTCAGATTGGTCTCACATTCAAGCTGCGCTCACCTGTTGGCTGTTACATCTCATTCCGTCCCCAGCCGACAGCCGGATCCGTATTACATGCCTGTTATTACATGTTGTATACTCGGCTTACAGCCATAGCTGCTACTGTTACTCCATTTTCATGCTCTGGACGCACCACCCTGGTGTTCCCACCTTGCTCCACTCACAACCAGAGCTGCGTTTATACCAATTTTCATGCTCTGCTTATACCCAAAGTTGTGTTCACACTTCTACTGCTACACCAGGTGGTATACCCCACTCACCAAAGCCGCTTTCCATGTCTGCTGTCACATCGTTAATATTCTGTTCACATCCAAAGCTGCGTCCGCATGTCTGCTTTTCACATCTTGTCCTATACTCCTTTCACTACTAGAGCTGTGTCCACATGTCTGCTTTCGCATCACGTCAATACTCTGCTCACTTTCAGGTTGCATTTATACGTCTGCTTTATACCATGCTTTTCATGTGCTACCCATACTCAGAGCTGCGCCTATACCTTGTTTTTTAGGTACCCCTCACATCCAAAGCTGCATTCACCCAATTGTTGTTACATCATGTGTTGTACTCTGCTCCCACTCAAAGCTGCATTCTCCTGTTCATTGCTACATCATGGTTTTGCTCAATCTCACCGGGGCAGTCTGCACCCACCGCTCTGGTACCTCTCTCCCGACAAACATAACTGCGTTCTTTTCAGGCTTACGTTCCCTTCCTCGGTGGTCTGTTACATTCCATAGGCCTACTTTTCTGTTTAAGCCTGGTTCATAATCACTCAGACTGGTCTCCTTTTACTTCTGGTTCGTATTCACTCAGATTGGTCTCCTGCCCCAGTTCACCAAACAGCTCCTCAGCGGAGGTCAGTGGGCCAGTAAGTTTCCTGCTATGTTTTCACAAGCTGTTCATTTGTTTGTCATGATAAGAGACTTCTCTTAGCGAACTTGCAATGCCCCAGGCATTTCATGTTTACGTTTATGGTTTGCGGTGGTTAGTGTTTTATGTATGCACGTGCTTCGGATTACTAATGTCTATATTTTTAACGCCTGTTGGCAGTCATGTTCCTTAGGCCACCTTCTAGCCAATCCAATCATTCAAGTCGCTTCATATGCCATCAGGTCCGGCTTACGTTTTAATTACTTATCGTCACCGCAACGTCATCCCTCTGGCTTCGGGGTCCCTATAACTGATCCGGCCTCATGGCTCCGGGGGCCCCATGACCGTTTTTTCATGTTTTGTTTGTTAAGGGTACGACATGGTTGTAGGCTGGTTAGTGTCACAGGTTTTCTGTTGGAGGGGGTCATGGTTATGCGAGTCCCCAAGGCATTCTGGTGCTGCATAAGTGGTTTATTTAAAAAAAAAAGAAAAATCATAAGAGGCTCGCACGAGTGGCTCTTCACTCATAGGACCTCGCGACTGGCATCGTCATTCGTAGTTAATTCGGTCACGACTGGCATCTCATGCATGGCTCCCGCCATAAGGGGCTCGCTGGAGTGGTTCTTGGCTTAGAGGATTTCACAATTGTCATCGACATTGGTAGGTCATACGGCCATCTGATACTATTTTCCATGGCACACCTTTCAGAAGTATTCATTTGTTCATTTATATTTTACAGATTAGTACTTGCGGTACCCCATGTCTTTGTCTTTCTAGGTTATTGAGTCCTGGTTGCTTACTAAACCCGTTGGGTTAAGCCCCAATCTTTTCCCCAGCCGTCCTTAATTCTAAGGTTCGCATCCCGGCGGCTGCCTGGTGGTTGCTTCAGCCCCATGGCTTCAGGGGTCCGACCAATGGTTGTCTGTCCACCTGTGCAGCTATGCTTTTGAATGACTCCTATATTTACTTGATTGCCAGCTTATGTTATTAATTTTAGTTAATGTCCGTTATTATCTCCATTTGCTGTCACGTTTCCCTTCGTCTTTTCAGGTCATGCAGTTGAACTATTGGGGTCACCTTCCACGTCGGTCAGGTCTCGTTCCTAGCGATATTTTGCCTTGCATGTTATTCAGGCCACGTAGTTCATTTTTGGTATCGCCTGCCACATCGGTCAGGATCATGGTTTAATTTCACCTGCACCTTATTCAGGTCACTTTTATAGTTATAATTCTTTAAAAAAAAATCAAAAAAAAAAAAACAGCCCCATGGCTTCGGGGGCCCGATGACTGCTTCGGCCCCATGGCTTCGGGGGCCGGACGACTGCTTTGGCCCCATGGTTTCGGGGACCCGACGACTGCTTCGGCCCCATGGCTTCGGGGGCCCGACGACTGCTTCGGCCCCATAGCTTTGGGGGTCCGACGACTGCTTTGGCCCCATGGCTTCGGGGGCCCGACGACTGCTTTGGCCCCATGGCTTCGGGGGCCCGACGACTGCTTCGGCCCCATGGCTTCGGGGGCCCGACGACTGCTTCGGCCCCATAGCTTTGGGGGCCCGACGACTGCTTTGGCCCCATGGCTTCGGGGGCCCGACGACTGCTTCGGCCCCATGGCTTCGGGGGCCCGACGACTGTTTTCAGTCCTGCTGGGCTGATTGCCTGGTTGGTTGTCCATCTGTGCATCTAGGCTGATGTGGCCCCTATGTATCGCATATATACCTGCTTCCCTAACTTCCTAATAATCCATGTTGATCGCTCACTTTATGTTTTGACCGCAAACTGGTCCGGTTCGCCCTACAGCATCATTGTCATGTCTTGCGCAGATATTTCGTCTTTCTTTAATTGTTCATGCTTTCGTTCAGGTCCTGCCAGAGGAAGAACAAGTAGGGAAATTCCCTCTAGCATTTCAGTCTCTGATCGTAGTCGATCATATCTTGTCAACCAGGTCCCCGCACAAAGTCTTTGCCTTTTTACCGCGACCGGGAATTCATTTTCGCCAGTAGCTTCATTGCATTGCATTCCCTCACTCATGGGAGGGCATAGACAGAATCTTGTATATTATGGCTTCATAGCTTTTGCCGCACTAACCTCCAACTCCCTACAGCCACTTTGAATCAGATTTTGGACAAGGTCCAGCATTTCCTCACGGTAGAAGATTCAGATAGTAGGTCGGTCTTCACGTCTCAAGCGTAAAATAATTCTCAGGGGCGCACAGTAGAACAACGTGCGGATAGCTGTTGTCTGGGGAACTATTCAATGATTCTCTTTCTATCTACATGGCTCATTTTGGCCCTCATTCCTGCATAGTCTAGGCAGTTAGGTTTCGGTCCCACGATCTCCTGATGCTAGGGCATTGCCAGTACTCGCACTAGAACCAAACTTTACAAGTTTCAGTTGGTTTTTATGATCCATTTCACAACATATTCCCAGTCCTCCATTCCGCTTTGGGGCAGTATCCGCAATATTGAGCATCATGTCTCTGGCCTTGTCATCCACAAGATGGGTTGTAGGTTTCCTACTGGTCTTGCCTCACATATCCCGGACGCCTTGCAGTTGGCTTGGGGATTAGTTTGTACATGCCATTCAAATTCCTTTTATACCCTACTTGGCTTGGTTTTTGCCCACTTATAGGCCTACCCACGATCATGGCTTAGCGCACACAACAAGCCATTTAGTCAGGTCAGCTAAGACACGCCTAGCTGGGTTAGGTTGTTCCCGTTGTTTTCTCCCTAGGGTTCTTCGGATATCTCTTGGCCGTAGCCATGACCACAAGTTGGTAAGGCTGATTAGTCAGCCTGCATTTGTGGGAGGGGCGGAGGCTCTTCATATACGAACCACACCCTCACTCACATCAGACATATAAGTCCTGTCACGGCTTTAGGCTTCACGTATAGTCTGTCACGTCTTCAGACTCAGTAAGTCTTGACACAACTTCAGAGTTTACGCATAGTCTGTCACGCCTTCAGACTCAGTAAGTCTTGACACGACTTCAGAGTTTACGCATAGTCTGTCACGCCTTCAGACTCACTAAGTCTTGACACGACTTCAGAGTTTACGCATAGTCTGTCACGCCTTCAGACTCAGTAAGTCCTGACACGACTTCAGGTACTACGCACTGGGACTCCACATATCAGACTCATTGTCCCGTCACGACTTCAGGGGCATCAATTGTTCCTTCACGGTTACGGCTCACTGGTTAGGCACCGGTTTCATGGTTCGAGAGCACCAGCTGGGGTTTATAGCTGTTTCACCCTGTTTTCGGGGGAGTGGTTCGTTTCATTCAGGGATCTTTTAATAGTTCCACATTAATATTAGGTTAATGGCGGGCGTATGGTGACGGTCCTTTTTCATAAGTTAGGTTCTTCGGGTACAATGGTTAAGTTCTCTTTTTTCATTACTATTGTAGTGCAAGATGTCAAATATCTCAAAAATCGAGGACACTCCTAGCTGTCATGGGAGCATTGATCTGCAGTCCGAAAGAGGAGGGCTTACCTTCAGGTCATGGACCGTGTCCAAGCTGATGGCGGAATTAACAAGAAGAGGGATCCCATTTCCCGCCTCAGCCAGGAAGGCAGAACTTTATAGACTACTACGTTCAGAGTCTGCAGGGCCAAGTCAGGATGTAGTCTCAATGAACACGATTCAGACGTCCCTCACGCAACTGCACACTTTGATTAATTCCATGGCTACCTCATTATCAGATGTGCAAGTTAGGTTGGAATCCGTAGAAAACAATTGCATGCGGGGAAGTGTCAGTGGTTTTAAAATCGAAAGATGTCAGGCTCAATAGGAAGCTTACTATTCCTGAATTTGTATTAGCCTTTAGCCTATTTCGAGATGTTATATGTTCAGTCAGTCCCCAGAGAAGGGAGGAACTCGATTTATATCTCTATAAGGTTGTGGAACTAGGGTATAAGTATGGGGGTACAGCATTTTACGAATACCACAGGTCAGTTGCTGCCAAAGCAGCTGCTGCTTTATCCCAATTCAACCAGAAGATTGACTGGTCTAAAATAGACACTGAACTATTCTGCCGACACTTTGCAGGCCTGAAAGCTCCGGCTTGTTCACTGTGCAGTTCTTATTCCCATACGACTGCATGGTGCTCTAGTGGCAATGTATTGGTAGAATCTCAGCAGATGAAGAATTTCCAGTTCCCTTCCACTAGTAAGATGGCAACAGGAGTGGACAAATTAGGACGACCTATTAGGTTCTTGGGCAGATCACAACTGTGTAATAATTTTAACTTTGCAAATTACAATCAATGTAGATTATTGCACTTGTGCTCTATATGCTTCAGGGCTCACCCAAGGGCGGCTTGTCCACCGAAAGATGCCAAAACTGCATGACTAGGGGTGGTAAATATAGATTTGCTCAGGTTATTGCTGTCAGATCACCCAGAGCCAGGTTGGGTACAGTTCGTCTTGGATGGATTAGCTAAGGGGTTTCACACGGGTTTCATGGCACTCCCGCAAATCCCTTACGAGTGTAACAATTTACGTACGGCAGATAAGAATCCATTAGTAGTGTCAGCTTTAATTCAGCAGGAACTTGATAGGGGTTATCTGATAGGTCCACTAAGACAGTCACCATTTGATTGCTGGCGTGTCAATCCGGTCGGGGTTGTGTCCGGGAAATTCAATCCTAATAAAAAAAGGCTAATTTACAATTTGTCAGCGCCTCATTCATCATCCATCCCCAGCCTGAATTCTCTAATACCATCAGAAGAATTTACCATGAAATATTCCTCTATAGACTTCAGGTAATATTATCTTTAGGGTACAATACGTGGCTGTCAAAAGCGGATATTACTGACGCCTTTAAATTATTACCCTTGCAACCCCAGCTTTGGCGTTGGCATGGTATCAAGTGGCAAGATTTATATTATTTTTCTAATAAACTGACATTCGGCTCAAAATCTAGCCCTTGGTTGTTTGACCAATTCGCGAAGGCCTTACATTGGGTGCTGACTGATAAATTCCGGGTAAATCATGTCATACATTACCTGGACGATTTTTTATTAATTGAGCCGTCGTGGCAGGTTCCTCAAGATTTACGTATCCTGCAGACAGTCTTTGAGGATCTTAAAGTCCCGGTCGCAGCAAACAAGGTGGAGGGGCCCAGCACTAGAATCACCTTTTTAGGGATACAGTTAGACACGCAAAAAATGGAAGCTAGTTTACCAGCTGATAAACTAGTTAGAATTAAGGAGGCGGTATCTAATGTTACCCGCTCAACGGTAATTTCCAAAACAGAATTGCAATACCTCCTGGGGATTCTGAATTTTGCAATACGGATAATCCCACAGGGCAGGTCATTTATATCTAGGTTGTTGAGATTACTCTCCTTAGCACCGGAGCAAGATAGTCCAATCTTTTTAGACCAGCAAGCCAAGGCAGACTTAAACATGTGGGACAAATTTTTGTCTCAATGGAACGGGGTTTCGTTATTTTTTCCGTCGGTATCCAATAAATCGCCAGTGGTATACTCCGATGCGGCTGCTGCAACAGGGTTTGCTGCTATCCATGGTTCCCATTGGATAGCTGATTCTTGGCCTCCAGAGATTGGTAACTCCTCCAAGTTTAAGCAGTCTTCCCCTCTCTTGGAGATTTATCCTATAGTGGCAGCGGCGCAGGTCTGGGGGGCGGAATGGAGGAACAAAACAGTCATATTCTTGACAGACAGCGCAGTAGAGGTTGAGATTCTAGCTAAAGGTAGATCAGCTGCATTAGAAATGATGTCCTTTGTGCAGAGGTTGGTATGGTTATCATTACAACATTAGTTTAATTTCGTGTGCTTGCATATAAGTGGTCATGAAAACACGGCAGCAGATGCGTTATCCTGCTTCAACTTCCCTCTTTTTTTCCAGGTTTTCCCAGAGGCAGACTCAATGCCGTCGATTATACCACGGTACGTAGAACTGAGGATGGATTAGTGCACCATCTCGAAACAGCACGCAGGCTCATGCACCAATCTTTATCAAGTAATACGCTTAGACTATACAATACGGCATGGGCTTGGTTTATGAAGTTCAATGAATGTTACCCACCGGAGGGAACTGGCCACATTTCCTATATAATGACATTCATTGGCTTTTGCCACTCTCAGCTAAAATTAGCATATAGCACCATTAAAAAGAATCTGGCAGGAATACAGCATTTTTTCTATTTACTCCGCCCTGAGGAACCGTCGCTTTTTTCAGCTTATCCTATTAAGGCAGTTCTGAAAGGTATTCAAAAGAAATCGGTTAAAAGTCATGTCAGACGGCAACCTCTATCAGGTCAAACGTTCAAGTTGCTTTCCGATTCTCTGGATAAGAAACCCTTTGGGCATGGTACCAGCCTTGCCATTAAAGCAGCATTATATGTGGGCTTTTTTGGTTTCCTTAGACCAGGGGAGTTCACGTGTGGTTCAGCTTCCTCTACCTGCTTAAGGAAGAAGCATTTTAGTCGGGATAGGAATTGTTATGTCCTAACGTTCTCTCACTCTAAAACTGCACAACAAGGGGAATTAATAGAGGTCAAATATTTTCCCGCAAGCAATAAATGGTGCCCTATTAGTGCTATCCATGAATGGTTAACATTCATCTCAGACAGACCAGATGATTCTGCACTATTCTTCGTAGACAGGAAACCCCTCAGCCTATCGGTATTTCTTAAATACATACATATTCTTTTAGCCAATATTGGAGTTAATCCAATGTCTATTACCGGTCATTCCTTTAGAATGGGCGCAGCATCCGCCGCCTCCAGTAACGGTATACCAGTTCACGTAATCAAAAAACTAGGCAGGTGGAAATCTTCATGTTATGTGCGTTACATTCCAAATATGCATAATGAGCTGTCAATTGCGTTTCAGAAACTGTTAATGTAATTATTAATAAATCTATTTGTGCATCGATAAGCTCTGGGTTCTCTTTTTAGCCCTCTTTAGGTTTCTCTTCCTACAGCAGTTATGGCACAATTCTACTGCTTGTTTAGAGGTAGGTATGCATTGTCATTATGCTCTCAGATACGTCTCTGATAGCCGAACCAAGCAGAAGTGAAAGGCAAATATGTTTGCCGTATTTGTGGGAGGGGAGGCTTATTACACTATATAAACCCCCCTCCCCCTGGCATGGGTTGAAAGCTTACCCACCCTCCCTCCCACTTTTACGGATGTTCAGTATAAGAGAGGCCCTTTTTAGGTTTCTCTTCCTACAGCAGTTATGGCACAATTCTACTGCTTGTTTAGAGGTAGGTATGCATTGTCATTACGCTCTCAGACACGTCTCTGATAGCCGAACCGAGCACAATTATATATGTACAGCTGGTAGAAGTTAAAACATCTTATATATGGTGATATGGACCATGCTGGATTAACCTGGATATCTCCTGTATATAAGTATATATGTATAGCTGGTAGACGTTAATGATCTCCTTGTATATAGCGATATACATCTCCACTACGTTGATGTTGGTTTATATAGTATATTAGTTGCATAACATTTTCACTGGTTGTCCCTGATGTTCCCTATTCTGCAATGATTTGAACATAGGTGGCATCACCAGATTTTGCACTAATTATCGCCCCATTTGAAGCTTTTACATCTCCCATTTGTCTGAACCTTTGCTCCTGCTGCTTGTCATCATCCGCTTGTCTACAGAGGTTAAACAGAATCTCTGCTTTCTTGCTGAGCAAGCGGCAAGGAGTCATTTAATTTTTATGCACAATGTTTTACACCAGAGGGCCTTTGAAGTACGTTTGGCGGCCGGGTCTACTGACTTGGATATTCTGTTAACCTCTCATCGACTAGACTAGAAGTAAGAACTTTTAAACTCCGCAAATATGTAACGATGGAAATGAACCAGATGGAAAATTGGAGACTGACACAATGACTAAAATGAAGCCGAACCCCATTGAAGTCAATGGGGACTCAAACTTTTGAGCACTAAAATAGCTGTAAAAAAAGTCATGGAAAGGGCTAGAGGGCTGCAAATGACAGCAAAATGTGGTTAAGAGCATGGCAAGTGCTCTGCAAATAACTGTGGATAGGGAAATGACTTTAAATAACATAAAATACATAAAAAAATATATAATCTTGATCTTGGAGGACGAGGTCCATATAAAGTAGGAGGTTGAGGAGGCAGAGGTTGTGGCGGTGTAGGTGGAAGTGGCGTGTACACTCCTTTTTGGTTTTATTTTTTTATTTTTTTGTTTAAATTAGGGTACACCCCAAAACATTGGGAAATATAACCTGTGATAACCCCCTCCAGCCGTGCTAAACAGCCGTGCTAAACAAATACACTGGCTGCAGGGCAGGCCAGCACCTCCAAAGTGTAAAGGGCAAGCTCAGGCCATGTGCCCAATTTGGAGACCCAGAAGTTGAAGGGGGCAGACCCATCAGTCAGTTCGTATAGGCGTGTGCACACATACTGCTCCACGATGTCGCACGTCCCTGTGATGTCCACGATCCAATTGGATATCTGCTCTATCAACTTTCAATGGTCTTTTCTGTGCCTACCATGTTGATCATGGGTGGCGGGGAATCAGGGTTCCACGCCGGAGAGGGAGCTTGAAAAAAAGGGAGACCACATCCAAGGGAGGTCAATGGCTGAAATGTGATCAAGCTGAATTGTGTGACAAATCATTGAAGCCGAAGCTTCCAAGTAATGGAGGGGGCACGCAGTAATTACCCACTCCGGATTTGGGGAGGTAGTGACGATAAATGACAATACAGAACTCTTAAGATGCCCTGTTATTGGAATTAATAATAAAAATTTATAGGGAATGTCACTGGGGTATTTTGGATTTGGAAACGTTAGACAGGAGAGGCCCTGCTGCTGCTTTGTTGACTCTAGATAACTTTTGCCTGATCGCACAACCCGTGACTTCCACGATCCATGTTGATATCCTTTCTATCAACTTTCGATGTTCTTTTCTGCGCCTAACATGTTGATCACAGTTAGCGGGGAATCCAGGTTCCACGCCGTATAGGGAGTGTGAGAAAGAGATACCACATCCAAGGGCTGCAATGTGATCGAGTAGAAATGTGGGACAAGTTGTGAAAGTTGAAGCATTGAATGAAAGGAGGGACTGTGCGTCAATTAAAGACAAATTTTTAAAATTAAATTCCCTGTCATCTATGCAGAGCAGGGGTTTTTTTATTGCCAAAAATGGGTTAATGTCACCCACCAATGGAACAGATGATTTTTTAAAATTTTGGTCCCTGTCAACTATGCAGGGCAGGGGTTTATTCACGGCAAAACTGTGTTCATGTCACCCACCAATTGAACAGATGATTTTTACAAATATTAGGTCCCTGTCGCCTATGCAGAACAGGGGTTTATACACAGCAAAAATGGTAAAATGTCACCCAAAAATGTAACAGATGCTTTTGCACCCTGCTCCCTCTTTTGCTGTGCTGGTGCCTCTGTGCGACCACCTCCTTTTCCTCCGAACTAGACAGGTCACTTGCATGACCTTGATTCCATGTGGGGTCTAGTATCTCATCATCTTCCACATCATCTTCCACCCACTCTTTACCCCTGCCTTCCTTGTCGGTCTGTACACTGCATAAAGCCACAGCAGTTGGCACCTGTGTTTCGTCATCATCCGAGACGTGCTGCAGTGGTCCTCCCATGTACTCATCCTGAAACATAAGTGATTGGCCATCGGTGCACTCAATCTCTTCCACTTCTGGGCTATGTGGATGGCCCTAGGAAACCCTGCTAGCAGAGTCATCAAAAAGCAGAAGAGACTGCTGCATGACTTGGGGCTCAGACTGCTTGCCTGATTTGCAGGGGGGTGAAGTAAAAGACTGATGCACATCGGCTACAGGTGCCAACTCTGATCTTTCAGCAGGAGACTGGGTGGGAGACAATGTGAAGGAACTGGAGGCACTGTCAGCAACCCAATCTACTATCGCCTGTACTTGTTCTGGCTTCACCATTCATAGAGCCGCATTAGGCCTGACCAAATAAAGCTGAAGCTTCTGACGCCTACCCGCACCTGAGGAAGGCGTTTCACTTGTGCGTGTAGCTGGCACAGATCGACCACGTCCTCTCCCTGCAACAGAAGCTCCACCAGCAGCACCACGACCGGGGCCACGTCCCTTATTCAACGCTCTCCTCATTCTCCGCAAATTTGGTATTTTGCCCAAAATGTTTTTTTTTTTTTTTTATAACAGTAGTATCTAACAAGTGTATTTCAGACTGACAGATGCAGCAAAGGCTGGAAATTTAGTATTTCGCCCAAAAAGGGTGTTTTTTTTTTAAACCCAGATCATTATTGCAGTATTTCAAGCTTATATTTGACACTGACAAATGCTGCAAAGACACCAGATGTAGGGTATTGCCAAAAATGGGTGTTTTTTTAAACACAGAATATTATTGCAGTATTTCTAGCTTGTATTTCATACTAACAAATGCAGCATAGGCCCCAGATGTAGGGTATTGCCAAAAATGGGTGCTTTTTTAAACCCAGAATATAATTGCAGTATTTCAAGCTTGTATTTGACTGTCACAAATGTACATATGCTGTGCACTAAACTTGCATAAAAAGGCCGCCAAAGCCCACCTAACTAACAGACGGATAAAAGTAATTTTTCTGTGTCACTGGGCTCAGGGCAGGGTAAAAAGATTGTGCACTGCACCCACAAAACAAAATCTATGTAGATTGCTGAGTTAACAAGCACTTCTGATTAAAGATTCTTTCCTATTCTCTCCTTCACAGCAGCTGCATCCTATCCCTACACTAATAAGAGCAGATTGACCTGCAGCGCTACGTGACTCCAGCTTATATAGAGGCTGGGTCACATGCTGCACTGGCCAATCACAGCCATGCCATTAGTAGGCATGGCTGTGATGGCTTCAAAGGGCACACAAGTTAAACGCTTGTTGATTGGCAGCTCTGCAGCCTTTCAAAAAGCACCATTAACTCGCTGAACACCAAACCCGAACCTTTACTAAAAAGTTCGGGTCCGGGGTCCAAAAATCCTAAAGTTCGGTACGAACCCGAACTTTATAGTTGGGGTTCGCTCAACCCTACTTATGAGCATTTCAAGACAAACAAGGGGAGAACATGCAAACTCCATGCAAAAGTTGCCATTGGTTAGATTTGAACCTGGACCCCCAGTGCCACAAAGCACCAGTTCTAACATCTGAGCCACCTTGCTCCCATAAATCAGCATGAACATATTGCTTTTTTGTTTTGTTTTTCAAATATGTTTTCCTTTGAAGGATGTGGACATTGTTTTTGTTTTTCATTGCAAAGTTGATATTTTAACTGCTTGATTGCATTTTTCCCCCCTCCATTTCTACTGTGGACTTTTGGGGAAAGGGGTTAATGTGAATTGTAAGATGTATGTGCCTTTAATAGTTGTGTTTAGTCAGCATTAATTTTTATTTCAATACATTGTGTTTGGAACTTAAAAAAAAAAAATGTCATGTCATAATGATACTGGGTGGCGGTTTGCCATATGTGGGCATGTGTAGTTGGTGACCCTTAGGAGGGGGGCGCCTAGTGGTTAGAATGTATAGTGGAGATGCTGATGGGTGGTGAAAATATATTGAAGGGAACTATTAAAAGTCAGGTAACTATAACAAATTGTCTCCCATTAGAATGTGATTGTTCTGCTATGTAACCAGTGATGGGCGTGACCTGTGAAGTATAGTTATCAGAATTATCTGTGACACCCAGGTTGTAGGTCTGTATGGAAGCTTGTACCTAGGGTTGCCACCTTTAACTAACAAAAAAAATGTGGCCAGGTGTAAACAGGTAAAAAGGAGATGTGGGTTTGGGGGCATGGCGTAACACCAATGTTGTTTGACAGCACAGTGTTATTTGATTGCATTTTGATCTACTTTTTCCTGTCTTTTTTATTTAAATAAAATGTAGCTAAAGATAGGTCATCAATATCAGATCGGCAGGGGTGCCTGGTGTCGGACCCCTACCAATCTGATATTGATGGCCTATCCTGAGGATAAGTCTTCAATAAAAATAACTTGGACAACCCCTTTAACCACCATGACATACCGGCACGTCATGATGGTTGAAGGAATGTATGGAATTGGTTGCTGAGCTGAGCTCGCACCATATGCGGCGGGTGCCGGATGTATCATACAGCAGTCACCTGGTCACACTGACTAGGAAAGGGAATCCCACTGAACCCCATCATTTAATCCCTCAGATGTCGCAATCAACACCGATAGACCGGAGCCCTCACAGTGAAATTGCAAGGCTCCGATCGGTTACCATGGCAGCCTGGGTGCTTCTGAAGCTTACAGGATGCCGTGGTAAGCTCCCTTCTAAGTTGTGCATGAAGCACAGCTCACCAGGGAGCGTGTCAAAATCCCATTCACCCTACGGCCTCATGCACACGGCCGTTCTCTTGAATGGGTCTGCAATCCGGAGCTGTGGTGCAGAACGGAGGCACGGAACTCCACGGATTTACTATGGAGTGCTTCCGCGGTGTTTCTGTCCGTGCCTCCGCACCGTAAAAATGGGTCTCGATCCGTCCTGGCCGCCGTACGGATGTTGCCCGTGCATTGGGGACCGCAAATTGCAGTCCCCAGTGCACAGAACGGCCGCACAACAGCTGTGTGCATGAGGCCTAATAGATCTCTTTTAGCGTGAGTAGGACATGGGATCAAAAGATGCCAGGTTATAGTCCCCTAAGTTATTACTGTAAAAGTAAAAAAAAAATATAAAAAAAGTTTACATCACTACCCTTTCCCAATTGTCCATATAAAAATATATTAGCAATTTAAAAAAAAAATTACATAATAGGTATCGCCATGTCTGAACTATTAAAATACTTTTTTTTAAATTCTTGCACGGTAAAATAACAGAAAATAATGAAAACCACACAATTTGCCATTTTTAGTCACCTTTCCCCCCCCAAAAAAAGATTGAATAACAGTGATCCAAAAGTAATACATACCACAAAAATAATACAGCTCTCTAGACAGAAATATAAAAATGTTATGGCTGTCAGAAAATGGCAATGCAAAGAAAATATTTATGTTTTCAAAGTTTTTTTAAAGTTTTTTTAAAAGTAATAAAAAAAACAAAAAACACTATACATGTTTGCTATTGCATACTCCTTCGAGCAGCATTCTCCTCACTCATATTGGTGCAGATGTGACTTGGCAAAGGTCATCTTGAGTGAAACGTCGTAATTCTGTTCACCTGAAAGTACAAATCTATACTGCTGTTATAAAACGCAATAGGGACCTATATGTATAAAACGCAATGGAGACCTATATGTATATGTAAACACTATGAGGATGAAGCAATAAATAAGAAAACTCATTAATGCGTGTGAACTGAACTTTCTTTGAATGTAGCTGACATGCTGTGTTGAGGACATCTGCGGCTGACACACTACATACTTCCCAACCATCCCGGATCCAGCGGGACAGTCCCGGATACTGTGAAGGAGTCACATATCTGGACATAACTACTGTGAGGGGGCACATATCTGGGCATAACTACTGTGAGGGGGCACATATCTGGCCATAACTACTGTGAGGCCTGTTGGGCAATATCTGGACCCCTTTACCTTATTGTGTCCCTCACACTGATCTCGGTAGTAAGCTTGGATTAAGTCTTGTACTGGTACCAGGAGTGTGAATAAGAATGAAGACTAAATGTGTGCTTTGTTCCAATTCACTCTGGTTTATTGCACAGCTGGCAAACAGTTATAACAGAGGGGGTTGAGCTTCCTTGACATCCAATCATATGTTAGCATTTGTTTAACCTATAGTATGTATACACATGAGCTCTGCATTACCATAATAGATGACTCTTAGTAACAGAATTTGACCAATCAGGTATGGACACATAGGCTACCATGCATTTAAGCCATGATGACCTTATAAGGTAAAACTGTTCAAACTTTAGGAATGTATGGGTATCTTGAAACCGCTCAGGAAGTTTCTCACATTCCAAAGGTGGTAAGGGGAAGGGAGATCTTGAAACAGTGTACTGGTCAGATGTAAATCATAATACATGTTTGCTTTAAAGAGACAAAATGGAGTTACCTATATCCCATCAAGGCCAGTTTCAGTTTAATCGTTATTTTCAATTAATTGAATGCCCAAAAATGTTTTGTCTCTGTCACAACCAGACAGCTGAGAAGCTCTGACAGAAGCCTTTCAGAACCTCCTCCTTGAGTTTCTTTGTTGTGATGTTCAGTTCCTCATCTCGTTAGCCTCTCTCAGCTGTCATGTAGTTGGACTAATTGCATCCCTTTAAATTCCGCCCCATAATGCATTACTGGGCGGCTTATACTACTTCCTGGAGTGTGTGTGCATGCTGATCTTGTTTTCCAGTCTGCTACAAAGTTAAGTGCTGAACATTTATCTTTTATTTTCTGTTTGCTGGATCCCAGGTGACCCTGACTCCCTCTGTGTCTGGTGTAGGGAACCGGTGGTCGTGTCCCCTCACTATTGTAGGGTGTTCAGGGGTTATATAGTCGAGGTACGTGGATATGCAACCATCCACCTCTGGGATCTTTGCATAGGCTGAGCAGCCAGGGAAAGTCTCAGGTCTTGTGCAGGGGTCTCCCTTTTGGTTCCTTAGTTTTGGATCCAGTGAGTCATATATGCATGTTGCTTTGTCTTGTTTCCTGTACACCGTCCGGGACATTATAAGCCGCCCAAAACCGTCTCAAGCATGGATCCGGTTTCACTTTTGGCTGAACGCTTCCAGGGTCTTTCATTGGAGGTAGCTGATCTCCGTAAGACTTTTTCTCAGCTTCAAGTGACTGGTTCAGCTTGCGTTCATGGAGTTTGTTCTGAGCCTAAGATCTCGCTCCCGGATACGTTCTCTGGGGGTAGTGAGAATTTTGTGCGTTTTAGGTTTTCAAACTCCATTTTCGCCTTCTTCCCCATTCCTCTGGTGATGAGGAACGGAGGGTGGGGATCATTATATCGCTGCTCAGGGGTAACGCTCAGTCTTGGGCCTTTTCGCTGCCGAGGGGGCACGGCCTCTCTGTTCAGTGGATGAATTCTTTTTAGCCCTGGGTCAGATATATGATGATCTGGATCGTATTGCTCTAGACTACGTCTATTATGCCAGGGTAAACAATCTGCAGAAATATACTGCTCAGAATTTCGGAGATGGGCAGCTGATACTGGTTGGAATGATGCTGCACTCCGAAGTCAATTTTGCCATGGTCTTTCAGAGGGATTGAAAGATGCATTTGCCTTTCATGAGAGGCCTATTTCTTTGGACTCTGCTATGTCTCAGGCCGTTCGTATTGACAGGCGTCTTAGAGAGAGAGGAGAGATGTCCCCTTCCTGTCATACTCAGTCCCAGGACAGTGCAGCAGTCTCATTCTGTGCGCAGGGGTCTCGGTCGCTGTCAGCCCCTGCTGAGCAGGAGCCCATGCAGCTGGGGTTGATTGCTTCTGACAATAGAAGATTCAGCTCGCATGGGAGGGTTTGTTTTTGTTGTGAAGGTATAAATCATTTGGCCAATGTTTGTCCCTCTAGGAGATTCAGGCAGTTTTCTGGGAGTAATAAAGAAACAAACAGGAAAAAATCTTTTAAAAATGTTCCGTCTGTTACTATTGGCAGGGTTGAGGCGGAGATTGAAGGTTTTCCGTTTGCTTGTAGTTCCTGTTTTGTCCTGCCAGCTAGGGTGGCGCTAGAGAGCAAGAACATTTTTTGTGAGATTTTTGTGGATAGTGGAGCAGCTGTCAATCTCATTGATAATCAATTTGCAATAACTCCCGGTTTCCAGGTGCGCACTTTGGGAAAGGATATTCCTGTTTTTGCTATTGATTCCGCTCCACTTTCTCAGAAATCATTAAAGGGCATAGTTCACAATATCCGTTTAATTGTGAGTGATGCTCATGTTGAGGATGTGTCATGTTTCGTCCTTAGCGGTTTGCCTACTCCTCTAGTGTTGGGGCTACCCTGGCTCACTAAACATAACCCCACCATTGATTGGCAAGCGAGGCAAATAAATGGTTGGAGTGACTTTTGCAGAGAGAATTGCCTCACGACATCGGTTTCTGAGGTTGCTACTAAGACTGTACCATCTTTTCTCTCTGAATTTTCGGATGTCTTCTCTGAGAGTGGAGTTCAGGATTTGCCCCCGCACAGGGAGTACGATTGCCCTATTAATCTCATCCCAGGCGCCAAACTGCCTAAATCTCGTTTATACAATCTTTCCCAACCTGAGAGGATCGCTATGCGTGCTTATATCTCTGAGAGTCTGAGAAAAGGACACATACGACCCTCGAAGTCACCTGTTGCCGCTGGTTTTTTCTTTGTTAAGAAAAAAGATGGTTCTTTAAGACCTTGTCTGGATTTCAGGGAGATGAACAGTATCACTATTCGTGACCCTTATCCGCTTCCTCTGATCCCGGACCTGTTTAACCAGGTTGTTGGGGCTAAAGTCTTTTCCAAATTAGATCTAAGAGGGGCATACAACCTGGTCAGGGTCAGAGAAGGAGACAAATGGAAGACGGCCTTCAATACCCCTGAGGGCCATTTTGAGAATTTGGTTATGCCTTTTGGTTTGATGAATGCCCCAGCCGTTTTTCAGCATTTCGTGAACAGCATTTTTTATCATTTGATGGGAAAATTTGTATTAGTGTATTTGGATGACATTTTGATTTTTTCTCCTGATTTCAAAACTCATAAGGAACATTTACGTCAGGTCTTGCTCATCCTGCGGGAGAATAAATTATATGCGAAACTGGTAAAATGTGTGTTTGCGGTTCCAGAAATTCAATTTCTGGGGTTTCTTCTCTCCGCTTCTGGTTTTCGCATGGACCCCGAGAAGGTCCGTGCTGTGCTTGAGTGGGAGCTTCCTGAGAATCAGAAGGCGCTGATGCGTTTTTTGGGCTTTGCCAATTATTACAGGAAGTTTATTTTGAATTATTCCTCTATTGTTAAACCACTCACTGATATGACCAGAAAGGGGGTAGATTTTTCTTCTTGGTCAGTAGAGGCGCGTAAGGCTTTTTCTAATATCAAGGAGAGTTTTGCTTCCGCTCCCATCTTGGTGCAACCTGATATTTCTTTACCCTTCATAGTTGAGGTTGATGCTTCTGAGGTGGGTGTGGGGGCGGTCTTGTCTCAGGGTTCCTCTCCTGCCAAATGGCGACCGTGTGCTTTTTTCTCGAAAAAACTCTCCTCCGCAGAGAGAAATTACGATGTGGGAGATAGGGAATTGTTGGCCATCAAGTTGGCTTTTGAGGAATGGCGCCATTGGCTAGAGGGAGCCAGACACCCTATTACCGTATTTACTGACCATAAAAATCTGGCCTAGCGTCTGAACCCGAGACAGGCCAGATGGTCTTTGTTCTTTTCTAGGTTTAATTTTGTTGTCACGTTCCGCCCTGGAGTTAAGAATGTGAAGGCAGATGCCCTGTCACGTTGTTTTCCGGGAGGCGGGAATTTTGAAGACCCGGGTCCCATTTTGGCTGAAGGTGTGGTGGCCTCTGCTCTTTTTTCTGAATTGGAGGCAGAGGTGCAGACAGCCCAGTCAGAGGCTCCTGATCTTTGTCCTCCTGGGAGGTTGTTTGTGCCTATCGCTTTAAGACACAAGATTTTTAAGGAACACCACGATACGGTCCTTGCTGGGCACCCGGGGGCAAGAGCCACACTGGATCTCATTGCTCGGAGATTCTGGTGGCCTGCGCTTCGTAAGTCGGTTGAGGGTTTTGTGGCAGCTTGCGAGACTTGCGCTCGTGCCAAAGTCCCTCATTCACGGCCATCAGGTCCTCTCCTTCCCTTACCCATTCCTTCCCGTCCTTGGACACATCTGTCCATGGACTTCATAACGGACCTGCCTCGTTCCTCAGGGAAGACTGTGATTCTGGTGGTGGTGGACCGTTTTAGCAAAATGGTGCATTTCATCCCTTTTCCTGGTTTGCCCAATGCTAAGACGCTGTCCTTCAGACATAGTCTCTGATAGGGGCACGCAGTTTGTTTCCAGATTCTGGAAGGCTTTCTGTTCTCGCTTGGGGGTTCGGTTGTCATTCTCTTCTGCTTTCCACCCGCAGTCAAATGGCCAGACAGAGCGCGTCAATCAGAATCTGGAGACATATCTGCGCTGTTTTGTGGCGGAGAATCAAGAGGATTGGTGTTCTATTTTGTCCCTTGCTGAGTTTGCTTTAAATAACCGTCGTCAGGAGTCCTCTGATAAGTCACCATTTTTTGGTGCATATGGGTTTCATCCGCAGTTTGGGACTTTCTCGGGAGAGGGGTCTTCTGGTTTACCTGATGAGGACAGATTCTCCTCGTCTTTGTCATCTATTTGGCAAAAGATTCTGGATAATCTAAAGAGCATGAGTGAGAGATATAAGCGTGTGGCAGATAAGAGACGTGTGCTTGGTCCGGACCTGAATGTTGGTGATCTGGTGTGGTTGTCTACCAAGAATATCAAATTGAAGGTTCCCTCCTGGAAGTTGGGTCCTAGGTTTATTGGGCCTTACAAAATCCTGTCTGTCATCAATCCTGTTGCCTACCGTCTTGATCTTCCTCAGACTTGGAAGATCCATAATGTTTTTCATAAGTCCTTATTGAAACCTTATGTTCAACCCATTGTACCCTCGCCTTTGCCTCCTCCTCCGATTATGGTTGATGGGAATCTTGAATTTCAGGTCTCTAGGATTGTGGATTCTCGGCTTGTCCGCGGTTCTCTCCAGTACCTTGTTCATTGGGAGGGTTATGATCCTGAAGAGAGGATGTGGGTCCCAGTGACGGACATTAAGGCCTCTCGTCTCATCAGGGCTTTCCATAGGTCCCATCCTGAGAAGGTGGGCTCTGAGTGTCCGGAGTCCACTCGTAGAGGGAGGGGTACTGTCACAACCAGACAGCTGAGAAGCTCTGACAGAAGCCTTTCAGAACCTCCTACTTGAGTTTCTTTGTTGTGATGTTCAGTTCCTCATCTCGTTAGCCTCTCTCAGCTGTCATGTAGTTGGACTAATTGCATCCCTTTAAATTCCGCCCCATAATGCATTACTGGGCGGCTTATACTACTTCCTGGAGTGTGTGTGCATGCTGATCTTGTTTTCCAGTCTGCTACAAAGTTAAGTGCTGAACATTTATCTGTTATTTTCTGTTTGCTGGATCCCAGGTGACCCTGACTCCCTCCGTGTCTGGTGTAGGGAGCCGGTGGTCATGTCCCCTCACTATTGTAGGGTGTTCAGGGGTTATATAGTCGAGGTACGTGGATATGCAACCATCCACCTCTGGGATCTTTGCATAGGCTGAGCAGCCAGGGAAAGTCTCTGGTCTTGTGCAGGGGTCTCCCTTTTGGTTCCTTAGCTTTGGATCCAGTGAGTCATATATGCATGTTGCTTTGTCTTGTTTCCTGTACACCGTCCGTGACAGTCTCACTCTCATTTCTTCTTGTTGCATGTTGAAGCTCTACTTGGAACCTTGTTAAGATATAACAATGTAAAATATTATTTTTTTTGCCATTTTTCAAGTGGTCTTCAACTTTTGATCAGGACTGTATCTGGCCATCACTACTGTGAGGGGGCACATATCTGGGCATAATCTGTGAAGGGGGCACAATGTGGGCATAAATACTGTGTGGTGGCATATAGGGGGAATAATTACTATGTGGGGGCATTTAGGGGACTGGATGGGATTAGGTGTTTAGTTATGTTTTGGGTGGAGTTAGAAGCATGGACTAGTGCAGAAAAAAATTTGCAGTGCCGCACTTCGTACGTCGCACATAATGCCCCTCTTCCATCTTTTCAAAAGTTGGGAGGTATGACACTGTTATGGAGACATCTGCAGTTAACACAGTTATGGGAGAGTCTGTAGATAATACACTGTTGTAGAGGTATCTGCGGCTGACACATTGTTATGGGGACATCTGCGGCTGACACACTATTATGGAGGTATCTGCGACTGACACACTGTTAGGCTGTATTCACATGTCCGTGGAACATGGTCCGTGTGATACCGGCCTGGATTTCTTCTGAGTGCAGGAGCGCACGGCATCATTGGCTGCTATGACGCCGTGCGCTTCCTGCTGCCGCCGCAGTACAGTAATACACTGGTATAGATCATACCAGTGTATCACTGTACTGCGGCGGCAGCAGGAAGCGCACGTCGTCATGGCAACCAATGATGCCTTGTGCTCCTGCACTCAGAAGAAATCCAGGCTGGTATCACACGGACCATGTTCCACGGACATGTAAATTCAGCCTTATGTGGAGGTATCTGCTGCTGACACACTATTATGGAGGTATCTGCGGCTGACACATTGTTATGGAGGTATCTGCGGCTGACACACTGTTATGGGGACATCTGTTGCTGACACATTATTATGGAGGTATCTGCGGCTGACACACTGTTATGGAGGTATCTGCGGCTGACACACTGTTATGGGGACATCGGTTGCTGACACACTATTATGGAGGTATCTGCGGCTGACACACTGTTATGGGGACATCGGTTGCTGACACACTATTATGGAGGTATCTGCGGCTGACACACTGTTATGGGGACATCTGTTGCTGACACACTATTTTGGAGGTATCTGCGGCTGACACACTATTATGGAGGTATCTGCGGCTGACACACTGTTATGGAGGTATCTGCGGCTGACACATTGTTATGGAGGTATCTGCAGCTGACACACTATTATGGAGGTATCTGCGGCTGACACACTGATATGGAGGTATCTGCGGCTGACACACTGTTATGGGGACATCTGTTGCTGACACACTATTATGGAGGTATCTGCGGCTGACACACTGTTATGGAGGTATCTGCGGCTGACACACTGTTATGGAGGTATCTGCGGCTGACACACTGTTATGGAGGTATCTGCGGCTGACACATTGTTATGGAGGTATCTGCGGCTGACACACTATTATGGAGGTATCTGCGGCTGACACACTATTATGGAGGTATCTGCGGCTGACACACTATTATGGAGGTATCTGCGGCTGACACACTGTTATGGAGGTATCTGCGGCTGACACACTATTATGGAGGTATCTGCGGCTGACACACTATTATGGAGGTATCTGCGGCTGACACATTGTTATGGAGGTATCTGCGGCTGACACACTATTATGGAGGTATCTGCGGCTGACACACTATTATGGAGGTATCTGCGGCTGACACATTGTTATGGAGGTATCTGCGGCTGACACACTGTTATGGAGGTATCTGCGGCTGACACACTATTATGGAGGTATCTGCGGCTGACACACTGTTATGGAGGTATCTGCGGCTGACACACTATTATGGAGGTATCTGCGGCTGACACACTGTTATGGAGGTATCTTCGGCTGACACACTGTTATGGAGGTATCTGCGGCTGACACATTGTTATGGAGGTATCTGCGGCTGACACACTATTATGGAGGTATCTGCGGCTGACACACTATTATGGAGGTATCTGCGGCTGACACATTGTTATGGAGGTATCTGCGGCTGACACACTGTTATGGAGGTATCTGCGGCTGACACACTATTATGGAGGTATCTGCGGCTGACACACTGTTATGGAGGTATCTGCGGCTGACACACTATTATGGAGGTATCTGCGGCTGACACACTGTTATGGAGGTATCTTCGGCTGACACACTGTTATGGAGGTATCTGCGGCTGACACATTGTTATGGAGGTATCTGCGGCTGACACACTGCTATGGGGACATCTGTTGCTGACTTATACAAGATGATTTATGAAGTAACAGAAGTGAATTATGGGTAGATTTACATACACAATGTTGTCGCTGCCACATCGATATAAGGGAGGACGGAGACTTATTATTGAATTATTTATGACAGTGATGTTTTACCAAAGTGTAATTAAAGTTTATGATCCAGATAGAAACAAACAAGCTGACACGCTTCACTTTGATGTAACAGGAAAGAATATCCCACTGCCAGTCAGGAAATATCAGACGCGTGATATATCAATGAAAGAATTATAATCTATGCAGAGACAATTTATTATACTGTCAATATCAGGATATTGAAAGACAAGTGAAAGCAAAGAGAAGTTTATAGCTCAAACAACTGGGCATGACAGAGTAGTAAAAATAAATATATACTTTTTTTTTTTTTTCATCTGTTCCAAGACTGTATTAAATGGACTGAGACCAAGACAATGTTCAGTTGGATTTTTCTGATTCATGAATATTATGCATGAAGACTGACACTATTCAGGTAGAACAATATACACTGGGACTGGGTAGAGTCTATATTTATATGGCATTAAAGTGCTTTTGTTGAGTAAAACATTGATGCCCTATCCTTCATGTTGCCAATCACCAAGCTGGATGACATGAATCTTAAAAGGGGTCTGTCACCAGGAAATCCAAGCACACCACCTGGTAGGGCTAGATCAGCTGAATGTAACAATGTTTCATTCTGGAGAAAAAGTATTTTTAATCCATATGCAAATGAGCAGTTAAGTGCACTGAGGGCAGGCCTAAGCCACTCTGTGCACCCTTGCTCCTCCTGCTTCCTCTGGCAGCCCCTCCCTCTCCTTATTTATTAACAGGGTCAGCTTACTGAATAGTCATCTCTCCATGCCCTGTAAATCAAGAAGGAGAGGCAGGGGCTGGAAAAGGAAGCAGGAGGAGCACGGGTGCACCAAATGGCTTGGTCCTGCCCTTGCTGCACTTAACAGCTCATTTGCATATGGATTATAAGTACCTTTTCTCAAAAAAGAAAACAATGGCTCGCTAAGTGAAATCTATCATTACATTCAGCTGAGATGGCACTACAAGGCAGTGCGCCTGGGTTTACAGGGTTTTCCCTAGTGACAGATTTCTTTTAAGGCAAAAAAGTGTCTTCAGCCTTTAGTCAAGTAACTTTAAGCTGTTTTGACAAAATGATGAATTGAACAAGGTTCTGGAGGATCGTCTATGTAAGTTATGGAGCTGCCAAATTTCTTAAAAGGAACTGTAATAATTTCAAATGTTTATAGTGACTTTAGGGCATCATAGTTATAGGAGTCCATAAATGAAGCCTTAAATTATGGAATTAAACACACATAATAAAATCGAGAACGTCCCGCTGAGATAGATGATTTTATTCTCTCTGTTATCATCGCACTAATGAATATAGCAATATAATTTAATTTAAAGGGATGCTCCAACTTTAATTAACATTAATCTACCATTCCTCTTATACATTTTCTTTAATCTTTTATTTAGCTGTTTCCAGATAATTTATTGTTTTGCACAGGGTAGGAAAGTCTTCTGTTCCTACATGGAAGCTGCTCTTTTTTTTTTTTTTTTTTTAATTAGTCTTTATTTGAATTTCACACAAGGAACAGATCCATAAAAATCAGATAAACACAGATCAACCAATCACAATTAATAAGTACAGTTCCTTTTTCTTTCCCTATCTTCTCCCGTTTCCCACCCTCCACCCCCCCCCCCCTCCGCGTGGGGACGTGAGAGAAGAAAAAAAAAAAAATCCTCCAACACTAAAGTAACCAATTTTTCCACACTTGGTCGAGATTTATTGACCTTTTTATATAATTCTCCATCACTCGTTCTTCTTTAATTAAATTGTCTACCATTTTTCTCCATTGTCCCACTGTCGGTAAATCTACTTTTATCCATTGCCTAAGTATGAGCAGTCTGGCCTGAAATAGTACTTTATTCAAGACCAGTCGTGTTTTTTTATTTAGTTTCAAATGTTCAGTTACCCCTAGAATACAGATTATTGGATCATTGGGCAGCCGGACTTTCAGGAGCAAAAATATGGTTTCCATTATTTCTGTCCAATATCTATGGAGCTTGGGACATCTCCAAAAACAGTGTATTAAATCTGCTCTCTCCTCCCCACATTTTGGACACTTATCTGTTGCTTTCACACCCATTCTTTTCAACATCCATGGAGATCGATGTAATCTGTGCACTATAAAAAATTGTGAGATCTTATGTGAGCCCCTATCCGAGATTGTAGCATAGTTTCTAAGGGCATCTTTCCAATTTTCTTCTGTAAGGGAGCCTAGGTCTTTTTCCCATTTTCCTAGAGCTAGCATTGTGATTTTTTTTCTCTTTCCGCCCATCAAAAGCCTATATCTCCTTGCTGTTGTTCCTGCTCCTTCCCCTACTGTAATGAACTTATCCAACCTGTCTGATTTTTCCCTTCTATACCTATCCTCCTGTACCACTATCCGCAATGCATTCCTAAGTTGGAGATATTTATACGTGTCAGTATGGGGGATCCCAAATTCCAACACCATTGTGTTGAAGTCTTTCAGCTTATCTTCCTCAAAGATCTGGTCTAGATATTTCATTCCTTTTTTCTCCCAATCTATATAGTCCCTTATTGTTTCTAATTCTTTTAAATTAAATTTTTCCATATCGGTGTGTATTTCAGAAACCCTTTAATCTCCAATATCTTCTTAATTTCCCCCCATACGTATTCTATTAAGTTTAATATTCTATTATCTGAATTTTTTTTCCCCAAAAAACCTGACTCCAACACCTCTAAGTGATTACCTCCCTCTTTCCAACCCCATCTATTTAATTCTTGCCTACCCACTTGACTGTCTAAACTACCCTTTATATTCCCGTATTGAATTATTAAATAGTAAAGAAACAAATTAGGGACCGCTAAACCTCCATCCTGCACTGGGAGCTGGAGGACTTCCTTCTTTATCCGAGGGATCGCACCTTTCCAGATGAGGTCCCCCATTAGTCTCTCTAATAGTTTAAAGGTAGTCTGCGATATTCTCACTGGAGCATTTTGCAATATATAGAGTATCTTTGGGAGAAAGACCATTTTTATTAGATTTACCCTACCTTGGATTGACATTGGCAGTTTTTTCCATATATGTATTTTAGTTCTTAATTCTTTTATTAGGGGGAGGACATTTAATTTTTCATATTCTTCTATATTTCCGGAGATTTGTACACCGAGATATTTAAAATTTTCATATTTTTTAAGAACCTGCACCTGTGTGTCTCCTAGTAATTGTCTATCTCCCAATAATAACATATGTGATTTCCCCCAATTTATCTTCAGACCAGAAAAAAACCCAAACTTATCTATTATCTCTATCGCTCTATTAAACTGCTCCCCAGTGTTTTGCAAAAAAAGTAAAATATCATCCGCATACATTAACAGCTTTTCTTCTCCGCCCGCATATTGAAAACCTTTAATCTCCCTGTCGTTTCTTATTATATTTGCCAAAGGTTCAATTGCCATAGCAAATAGCAGTGGGGAGAGAGGGCATCCCTGCCTTGTGCCACGGAATAGGGCAAAAGGCAGGGACAAGCTCCCATCCACCGCAACTCTAGCCCTAGGGTTTAGATATATTAACTGAATCCACCCTAAGAATCCCTCCCCTATACCAAATCTCCTTAACACTGCCCATAAATAGTCCCATTCAATACAATCAAATGCCTTTTGGGCATCCAGTGAGAGTATCGCTTTCTCCCCTGTATCCAATCTATTAGCTTCAATATTAAGAAATGTCCTTCTTATATTAGAGTATATTGTTCTACCCGGTATAAATCCTGTCTGATCTTTATTTATTATCCCTTTGATAACCCTTGAAAGCCTATCAGCTAAAACTTTTGCCAGAATTTTAACATCCGTATTCAACAGGGATATTGGCCTGTATGAACCGGGATCTGTTTGTTCTTTTCCCTTTTTTGGAATTAGCGTAATAGTTGCTTCTTTCATAGAGTTCGGTAGGTCGCCTAATTTTCGGGCCTCGTCCAGTGTTATCTTTAGTTCTGGTACTAACACCTGGGAGAAGTTTTTATATATTTCAAAGGGAAGCCCATCCCCACCTGGTGCCTTCCCAGCTTTAACCTTCCCCAAAACTAGATTTATTTCTGCTACCGTTATTTCTTTTTCCAGATATTCTTTTTGGGGCTTGGATATCCTATTAAAGGCGATATTATCCAGGTATGAATCTAGCTCTTGTTTTGAGTATTGTACCCTAGACTTATAAAGCTCTGTGAAGTATTCCCAAAACACTTTTTTAATACCTTCGGGTGTGGTGGTTAATTTACCCGTTTTATCTTTAATTGCCCCTATCCATGATTTCCCTTTTTGATTTCTCACTATATTTGCTAATATTTTACCGACCTTTTCGCCCTCCGAGGCTAGTTGGATACCTCGAAAGAGCAATTCTTTCCTACCTTTCTCTAATTGGTAAATCTTCATCTTTTCCTGTTCTTCCTCCCAAGCTCTCTTATTTAGTGCAGTAGGGTACCTCATACTTGCCATACCTGCCTCTTGCAGTTTTTTCTCCAATGCCTTCCCGTTCTCTCTGGTTCTTTTTTTCCATTGATTTACCTTTTTGAACAATACTCCCCTCAAGAATGCCTTGAAAGTGTCCCAGACCACTAATCTACTGGCAGACCCGTTATTTTCCATAAAAAAATGTTTTAGTTCCTCAGTTATGCTCTCTTTATCTGAAATCAATGATAGCCAATGGGAGTTGAACTTAAACATTAGCGGAGTATTGTTCTTATTCAAATCCAGTTCGACTGTCATTGCATTATGGTCTGACAAGGCCATGGGTATATATTTTGTCATGATCCTATTTAGGGACATTAAATTTTTATTTCCAAAAGTCATATCTATTCTCGACCAAGTTTGGTGTGTTTTTGAGTAACAGGAATATCTAATTTCATCCGGGTGTTGAGCCCTCCAAACATCTATCCAGTTAAATTCGTGGGCTACTTTACATAAATCTGCATTTTGTGCTCCTCCCCCTCTGCTAGATGTCCTGTCCCTGAGTGGATCCATAACCGCATTATAGTCCCCTACCGCAATCAATATACATTCCTGCTTATTCAACATAAATCTATACAGTTGGTACAGAACATCTGGTTTATATGGTGGTGGAATATATATATTTGCGATTACAGTTTTAATCCCATCCACAAAACAATTTAAAAAGAGGTATCTACCATGGTCATCGGTCTCACATGCCAAAGATTCAAATTTAATCTTATTATGTACCAAAATTGAGACCCCTCTAGAGTAAGTGGTGTATACCGAATGATATCGTGCCACCACCCATCCCCTCTCCAACCATCTTACTGATTCTTTGTCCAAATGTGTCTCCTGGAGGCAGATGATGGCTGGCAGAAACCTCTTCATCCACTCAAGGATAGCATATCTTTTAACCCTGTCTCGGAGCCCCCTCACATTCAATGAAAGGATCCTAACCATCTAACAGAGGGGGAGAGAAAAAAAAAAAGGTTTTCTCCACGTCCCCGTCCCCATCCCCACCCCCCCTATATGCCCCCCCCTCTATATAGTCCCCCCTTCTGCTGTCCAGCAGTCCGGGCGACTCCATAACTTAGCGTGACTCCTTTCTCACCCCCCCCCCTCCCCCACCAGCCTCAAAGGCCCTCTCCATCCGCCCAGTCACTGACTTCCTCCGGAGTCTGGAAAAAGGAAATCTTGCCATTATATTCCACCCTTAATTTTGCCGGAAAAAGTAAACTATACTTTATACCGGCCTCTCTTAATCTTTTTTTAACGGATATAAATTCTCTTCTTTGTGCGTTAGTACTAAATGAGTAGTCTGGAAAGAGTTTGATCTTTACACCCTGTATATAATATTTTTCTGAAGTTCTTGCGTCAGAAAGTATTCCATCTCGATCCTTAGATAGTAAGCATTTCACCAGTATAGGTCTGGGGTAATCCCCTGGCGCCCTATTTTTTGTGGGGACCCTATGTGCTCTTTCTATAGTAAATAAGGGCGAAAGAGTACCTACTTTGCTATTTTCCCTCAACCATTTTTCCATAAATTCCATGCAGTTTCCTCCCTCCGCTCTCTCTGGGACCCCCACACATCTTATGTTAGCCCTTCTTGATCTGTCCTCTTGGTCTACCAATTTTTGTTCCATCTTAACATTTGTTTGTTTTAGGTGGGCCACCTCCTTCTCTAGTTTCTGCACAGATTTCTCTAGGGTGGGAATCCTTTTTTCCATCTCTTGTAAACGCTGTCTTACTTTTTCCATCTCGGCTCTGATAACCATAACGTCTGTCTGCACTGCCCCAAGCTGGGTTACTAAATTACCCATTAAATTTTCCATCCTTGAGACAGTGCAAAGTATATCCTGCACCATTTTTACGTCCGTTTCTGTGTATATCGCTGGTGTTCCCCTGTCACCCTCACCCCCCTCCGCTGGCGTCTCATGTGTCAAATCCTGTACTCTGGCATCCGCTATTTTTTCTTTTTGTGGGGATCTGGGCCCAGGGGAATTCGGGACCAGGTACTTATTTAGACCCGCTTGTTTAGGCCCACTTTCAAGCCCTCCTGCTGATCGCCTAGTAGTACTCCCCATGGGGCCGCGCTGTTCTTCCCTTTTTTTTGGTGACATTTTAATATCTCTTCCCTCTTATCTTAATCCCCTTTCACCTGTATTATATATATATATATATATATATATATATATATTATTATTATTATTTTTTTTCTTTTTCTTTTTTTTTTTTCCTTTTCCCCTTTTCCCCTTTTCCCCTTTTTTTTTTCTTTTAGTTAATCACATAAAACTCAATACAGTCAATAGGTTACATCCATGGTTAGATACAAAAGTTAGTTCAAAGAGGGAAAAAAAAGGTCCGTAATATCAGCAGGATCCAGCCAAAGAAAGAGAGGCTTCTTAAAGGGTTGAGGGACGGGATCCAGACGTATAAGGGATATAGTCAATTAGTTGGTTAATTCAGAGAGATATGATACAGTTAAGTAACTTGAGGGGGGGATAGGGCTTTCAGTCGGGGTTATTAGAATTATTAAGCATTACACTCCGCATCCCAAACACCCTCCCCCGCTCTCTCTTTTTTTTTCTTTTGTTTCCCTTTTTTTTTTTTTCTTCCTTTTTAACTTCAATACCGTTCACACTGGCACATTCCACCCTTTACTTCCTTTATTCTACGGCAGCTTCAATCTGCACCCCCGTCGTCATAGCCACATCCACAATGGTGGACTAACCCGGTATCCGCTACATACTCAGGGGTACTTAGCAGGGGTACATAGCGTTACCACAAGAACCTGTGGATAATCCTCCTTGAATTTTCCGCTTCCAGATAACTGAAATGGCCGCCCTTCAGATGTTACAGGCGGAGCTGACCTCGCCGCTTAGGAATCAGTAAGTGTCGATAGAAATCAATAAAACAGGACCTCAGGGACTGAGGAAGTACCCCCCAGATATCAACTCTGTGAGTGCCATGGTTTTAATTTTAGCAAACAAATGTCGACCAGGGCTCCCCTTTAGCACTTATGGTTAGTGCCCCTGTGCTCTGGCCCCACCAACCTTCATCTCACCAGCGTTTTATCTTTCTCATCCAGTTGCGCAGTTTAATACTGCGATAGCTCACCGCTCACCATCCAGCGGCTCAAATCTTCCAGGAAAAAAGGTCCAGGTCCAGGTCCGGTTTCCAACATCGAACTCTGAGGCAGTCCGAGCGACAGTCAGGTCAGCCGCAACTTCGGCGCATGGGCTGCGATGGATGGCACAGTATCATGGGCTGCGGCGGTCAGGCATTCCGGGCGGTGTTACGATCGGCCAGCGGCCGGCATGCAGGAGAGGCGGCGTGCAGGAGAGGCGGGGGGGCGGAGCCCTAGCGTCCCACGTCAGACGCTCTCACGCATCTCCTAATGCTTGGAAGCTGCTCTTGACGGATCTTCTTGTGGGCACATAACGTCTGTTTTGCCAGTCTGACGGAGATCATTAAAGTGTTTCGAATCTGATCAGACCCATAACTTATTTAAAGCAGGACCTCATTATGTGTTCATGGTGCTATTACACCTTGCCAGGTAGGACCATGATTTTTGGCCATGAACTTTGCAGCAAAAGCGTATGTCGCTTTATCGAGAATGCTATGGTTTTTGCTTTGTTGTTTTCAGCTGAGAAGTCCAGAAGACCACACACCTAAAAACAGTCGCCAAACTGCTTCAATTCGTGGTAAAACAGAATGCGATTTTGCTTTGTGGTTCCTTGTGTCAGAGTACCATCCTACAGCATCAACATGAAACAGTACAGAGCAGAGACAGGTAATATCAGGCCCATCAGCAGCAGGTTGTTGAAGATCTCCAGAACGTCTACTTCTAAACTGGTAGGAGTAAGTACAAACTGAAGAATAAGTGAAAACAGCAGAGACGTTAAGCACTATAGTATGAATAGTGTTGAGCAAAGCAAAGCATCCAAAGTGGAATTCAGTTTGAATTTTAGGAAAATTTGACTCTAAACAAACTCGAATTTCCTTGTGATTCATGGTAAGTAATCATTTTTCCTATAATGGCGACTGGAGTTGTCTTAGAAAGAATGGGGAAAAAAATACTCACTTCACTGATGACGTCACCACGTGATCATGCTGGGAGCACGCGGAGACGTCATCACACTCAGTGCAGGTCCTTCAACAGGTCTTTTTCAATCAAGAAAGTAGCGGACTGCCTCTGCACGAGCAAGTGGATGAGGTGAGTGATTTTTTTTTTAAACCCAAAAGGCCATATTGCATTAGAAGGGTTCACTTCTGTCTAAGCAGCCCTTAAAAATGGTTCCATTGATTGATAGGCTAAATGAGGTTTTAACAGCAATTTGTGGCAAATTAATTTGTAACAAATCAAATTTCTGGTCAAATTATGGCAAATCTGTCGAATCCAATTTTTTTAAATTATGAAGCAGCAATCTTACCCTCAAGACTCCATGAAAACAATCAGTTTGAGAATGGTGATGGTTTATGGTAAGACCATGTGTTGTCATGACTTTTGGTCATATCATGGATGCACCTCTCCATGCTGTGGCCATTAAATGTAGACTCACCACAAAAAGGAAAAAAAATCCTGTATCATGCTCCTCCCTCTTCGGCTCTACTCTAGTCAGGTTTTCCTAACCTGTGGCTCTCCAGCTATTGCAAAACTACAACTCCCATCATCCCCTGACAGCTTGTAATTGGTATGATAATGATAACATTTTAAAACTGACACAGGTTGGAAAACGCTACCTTAATGAGGTTGTCTACACTTTTTTTTTTTTATTCAGGTCTATCTCAGGGCTCCTCCAGCTGTTGTGAAACTACAATTCCCAGCATGCTCCATCCATTTCTATGTGATTTCCAAGAACAGCAGATCAAGTATGCATGCTGGGAGTTGTAGTTGGAGTGTCAGAAGTCACCTACCCCTGGTCTATCATGAGGATAGGCCATCAATAGCTTATTGGCGAGGGTCCGACACCCTGCGACCTACAATATGCCCTTCTGTGTAGCTTGGTTGGATGCGGGATGTCGGATAGGCCATCACTGGATGGACAACCCCTATAAGTGATTCACCATGTCAGCTATCCGTGGATTCAAGTAGTCTCTGATTGCTTGTAAATAATTTTCCCCGTGGCCAATCTCAGAGGCATTTTAAATACCTCCATGACATATGTAAGGCATTATTCACACAGTCAGTGCTTTGGTCAGCGATTTTCATCAGTGATTAGTAGTGTTGAGTAAATCGAGCTCATAGATCCGAAGACGATTCGTTCAAGCACTTTGTTTTATTGCTGTCTGGAGACTTGTAAATGTATTGCCTCCGAAGTCACTTCAGTGAACGAATTCAGGAATCACTTCTGCATCTTTAAAAACATTTTAAAATAGCAATCTGAAGTCAGGTTTGGTACCAGGATACCAGCTGGTACCAAACCAGACTTCGGATTGCCAATTTTAGATGTTTTTAAAGATGCAGAAATGAATACCGATTTCATTCGCAAAGTCTCACGTGACTTCGGGTGAACCGGATTTTGCCTACTTGGAGGTAACATATTTTAATGCTGTACAGAGACAGATCTCCAAACACCATTAAAGCAATGTGACACTCAATTGTGAGCCAAAACCAGGAGTGGAGCCTATACAGTGATAATGTATATAGGAAAAATTTGCTCCTGTTCTGTGTTTTGGATTTGCACCTAGTCTTGGCTCACAATCACTGATGAAAATCACTGACTGTGTGAATAAGGAATAACGGAATATTGACAAATAGTGTGAAGTGTGGTTAAAACAGCATAAAAACATATTGTACATAAAACATGAAAATTTGTATATGACACTCTGATGTATCCTAGGACATAGATTTTTTGTAAAATATTTTTTCATTCTCTTTTTTATTTTTTTTAAACAAATTTACAGTCTGTGGCCCACATCAATCTTAGATGATGGTGGGGGACGGAAGTGAGGCAAGTGTTTTTTTCCTAAGCAAGACAGTACTGGGAGCACCAAGGTAGGGGGTGCATTATATACTGGCAGTATAGGGGGAAGGGGGTGCATTATATACTAGTACTACAGGGAGGAGGGAGTGGGTGCATTATATACTGGCAGTACAGGGGGAAGGGGGTGCATTATATACTGGTACTACAGGGAGGAGGGAGTGGGTGCATTATATACTGGCAGTACAGGGGGAAGGGGGTGCATTATATACTGGAACTACAGGGAGGAGGGAGTGGGTGCATTATATACTGGCACTAGGATGGGGGAGAGCATTATATATTGGCACTAGGGTGGGGGAGTATTATATACTGCAACTAGGATGGGGGAGAGGATTATATACTGGCACTACAGGGTGAAGGGGTGCATTATATACTGGCACTAGGATGGCGGAGCATTATATACTGGCACTAGGGTGGGGGAGAGCATTATATAGTGGCAGTAGGGAGGAGGTAGGTTTTATATACTGGCACTATGGTGGGGGAGCATTATATACTGGTGCTAGGGTGGGAGAGTGCATTATATACTGGACCTAGGGTGGAGGGGAGCATTTTATACTGGTAAAATGGTGGGGGGAGCATTATATACTGGCAATAGGAGGGGGGAGAGAGTTAAATACTGGCATTAGGGTGGGGGGAGCATTATATACTGACACTAGGCTAGGGGGAACATTTTATACTGGCCCTGGCACTTGCAAAATCTGTAACAGTCCCCCATCTACCATGTGTCATATAGTAATACTGCTGTCTTATGTGGCAGGTGGAGCTCCCCACCCCTGACTTGTAAGTCACTGGATCTGCCCTTCACTGCTTCTTTTAAATGTGTTTAAAACTTTTTCTTAGCAGTAATGTCCCTTTTCATTGTTTCGGGGCTTTTCATGTTGCTTTTCATTGTTAGGGGGTAGCAATTTTCCCGCTCCGCCTAGAGTGCTACAATACCTTGTCCCGGCCCTGTTAGCAGGGGTAAGGAGGGAGTCAAATAAATGAGCTCATGAATTATCTTTTAAATATTTTTTTAACTAAATTGTTAAATTACTTGAATCCACCAAAGTTCACTATATATTACAGGAACCCATAACTCCCGAGTGGAATTTTTCAATTAATTTTACTACTCATGTGATAAGGAAATAATTGTAAAAGTAATATTAAAGTATTACCAGCAAACTGGGAGTCTGATAGCAGCTGAATTAGGAGGTTCATTTACTTTTTCCCTAATGTATATGCTAACTAAAAAGTAGTAAAAAGTTACCTAATATCTACTAGATGGAATGTAAACTGTATTCCAAAAATGAGTGCAAAGTCCCACTGGGTAGGAAACTATTGAAACATAGATCAGAAAAGTAGAAATATATTCCAGTACCCAGATAATGTAGGTGGATATAGCCAAATAGTTATTTTACTTAACCACTTTTCTTGCTATAGTGTTTCATCTTTGGACACAAGGGGTATCTGCAAATGTTTTGTAATGTGATGTTATGTAATGTAATGTACACCCAGTATGTCCTGGTATGGTTGGCAAGGACAGGGTTAATCACCCTGTTCCACCCCAGGAGGGACGTTAGTGAGCTGTTCTTACTTCTTGACAAGAAAGAGAGTAGACAACAGTATGTGAGGAGGGAGGCAGCAAGTCCATGTGCTCCTTCTCCTTAGTCCTTAGGATCCAGAGACTAAGCGATCTCTGTGAAATTTACTACTTCTATTACAGCCTGAAAGAGAGAAGAATTTGGAATCTGCATGGCCAAGCATAAGAGTTAACAAGGTAACCTGTGACTACAGCTAACCAGGCTTTGCTGCTTCTGAAGGATTACAGTTAAGACACCTGGCACACTTAACTACATCATGGTCAGATGTGTCTCTAAAGACTTGTATCCCTCAGTGGACACTTCAGTCATAATTGCAAGATTACAGTCACTACCCACAGATTCTAGTGAGACAGACTTTTGCACTCACTAAAAAGAGACATTTATTCTTCCACCTCTGGCCTGATTTTCTGACTCCTACTACATCATACGCTGGCCGCTGCACCTTGTACTACATACCCTGTCTTGCACCCACTTGGACAGTTAACATCACCTGCACCCCAGCTACTATCAGGCAGGAAACTCCAGCATCACCTGGCCAAATATGAACTAATACTATTCCGTCCTCTAGTAACATACATCTACAGCCTGCAGGTGACCAGGAACCCTACAACAATCCTATTATCTCTACTACATTTCATGGAGCTTGGAGAAACATATGGTACTCCACCTCATAACCACAACCAATATTACAAACCTTCTACATGAGATGGTAGAAATGATTTGTCAGGTTCTCAGCAATGATTCCCTTTTAGAGAGTCCTTCATCTCTACCCTCCACTTTTCTGACATTTGAAACTTGCGTCTCTTCCAATTTCTCAGGATACTGGAACATTAGAAGATTCTAGACTCAAGTGGCATTTGGGAAAAAAAAAAAAAAATCACTTTCAATTCTAGTTTTTGTACAGATTATCAGTTACCACTTGGAAAATGTAAAAGGGATTGTGACACAGAGAAGGGTGGTGGTCAGTTTTGTCTTGTTTCCTATCTTGATCTTCCACTTGATTGCAATGCAAATAACTGTACAAGTACTGATGAGACATTTTACATTATTAAGGCCTATCTATAGAAACAGCTGTAAAATCAGAAACTAAATTCCTCGGGACGTTTCTACCTTGAGTGCCAAGAATTAATGGAGTGCAGTTTTCAGGGATCTTCAAAATCCTAAGAGAATGGGACAGACATAATGAAGATGGACATTGGTTTCTAGAAAATGTGTGGAGCAGCATTCTGGTACATGGAAGACAAAATGTGTTTAAAATTCAGACGCAGTTGCTGATGTTGGCTATCTGCTCTCACAATCCATTTACAATTGAATATCTGTCAGAGAAGGAGGCTTCAAAAAATTAAGGGGGTCTGGGAGGGAGAAAAAGTAAAGAGCAAACAGCAAACTCTAGCAAAATTTCTTGATTCAAATGAAAGGACATGACTTTATACATGGGATGTGCCTTCACTCCCAGGAAAAATGTACAAAATAAATACACAAAACGTTTTTAATAGATACAACTTTATTTAACCCCTTCCTGTAACATAACGGCACAGCATGGGAATGGGAATATTCAGCTGATGGTGCTGCAAGAGCTAAGATCAGCGTTAAAAGATATCTGTCAACTGACTTGTACCCATGAAACTGTCTAACCTATTGCATGTGAGCTTGGCAGCTGAATGCATCCATGTTGTTGTATGGTGATATGCTTTTGTAGTGACAGCCGCATTATCACTATACGGCAGAGGGATGGCTACTGGCTCCCCACAATGTTTAGACCCTTGCTACCGGTCCAAAATGGGGGCCTTTTTCGCACCTTCTGCGAGGGAAGAAAAACTCAACTACTATAGAGACATGCTTTATAGTCGGTTCATTGCTGCCTACATGCGTCATTGCCCATCCTCATGAAGGTCTAACTGGGGGGAACCTCTTAGCTCACACTCCACTGCCATGACTGCTTAAAGGGGGGTGGGAGGGGCAGGAACAGCACCAGCTTCATCAGCAGCAATCTTAAGTCTTGAGTCTCTGATGAGCAGTTTTCTTCACATGCCTACTGAAGAAACTACACATACCCAGCAGCAGGACATAAAGCAGAACCTGAACCAGTAGGTGGTGGAATACTTGGACTGCACCCTGCCATCCAAGATCCCCTGGACTACTGGGCAGCCAAACTTGATTTGTGGCCGCAACTGGCCGAGTTTGTCCTGGGCAAGATTTCCTGTCCGGCAAGTAGTGTGGCATCAGTGCGGGTGTTTAGTGCAGAGAACTCACCTATCAGATTAACCTTTATAAAAATGAATCAGGCCTGGATAAACCAGTATTTCTAGATACTGGTGCCAGATGCAACAGACTAGATTATTCTGGCAGTAATGATCTGACTGTAGTTTGCTGCCAAACCGGAGCATTGTGACAAATGGCCTGTTACTTCTGGCCACATGCTGCTGGGACTATTCTGATGTTGCCACCCACCTGATGCCACACGCCTTCTGCCTCTACTGCCATCTGCTGCTATTGTAATCTGTTACCATCTTGTGATGCTACTGTCACTCTGTTGTCCCCCTCCCCTCTCTTCATGCTGTTGCCACTTTCACCACTCTGTTCCAGGCCCACTATTATGACTCTTCATGTTGTTGCCACCCTCACCACTCTGTTCCAGGGCCACTATTGTGTCTCTTCATGCTGTTTCCTTCCTCACCACTCTGTTCCAGGGCCACTATTGTGACTCTTCATGCTGTTTCCTCCCTCACCACTATGTTACGGGGACACTAGTGACCCTGTTTGTCCGTGTTGACATCACTGTTTATTTTTCCGTTCTGATCAGAAGATCTAAAAAATAACAATAAATCTATCACACGGTCAGTATTTTGCATCAGGATTTGATCATGATTTAGAAGCCAAAAGGAGTGGGTCCAAAACACAGAAGACATGTAAATATTTCCATCATATGTTATCTCTGTTTTCGATCCACTCCTGTTTTTGCCTTACAAATAATGATCAAATGCTGACCAAATGCTGGTCAGATTCTCAAGACAGGCAGATGCTCAAACTACAGGATCTCCTTTTTTAAGCTGTTCTTTTGATGGATCAGAAGAACAGAAAAGTAAACAGTGATGTGAACACAGCCTTACTGCTGACACTCTCCCCACCGTCATGGGACCACTATTTGAACCTTGGGCCACTGCACAGTTTAGTTCATGTTGATAAATTGGACCTGGCAAAAACATTGACCTGTAAAGCTGATTCATTGCTGATTGCGGCATCAGAGATTAAAGTTAAGCCCTTTTGGTGGCTAATCCGGTAAAAAAAATAATATCCTTTTCCATTGTGGCCATCTTGATCTCGCATGGTGGGTCATCACTGAGGACGTTACCCCGACTGGTTTCTGCAATAAAGATGGCTGCGACAGCTTCTTCATGCACAAATGGATGAGATGAGTATTTATTTTATTTTTTTTACAGGAAAAATACTGTATTTATCGCCCTATAAGACGCACCTGCCCATAAGACACACATTTAGAGGGTGAAAATATGAAAAAAGGATTTTGAACAAAAGGTCGGATTAATGAGTCACATTAACCCCAATCTTGCTGGCTGCCTGCCACATATGTTTTTGCCCGCCTTTATTTTCAGGTAGACTAATCACTCTTGTACTGGGGTGGGGGAGGGGTTGATACCTGCAGGCTACTGCTGAGTGCACACTATGGGGCTGGGGCCTATTCTGATACTGAGGAGGACAGTACAGTCAAGAGGGAAGGCGGCTGCTGCTGGTCATCACACTCACAAGCTCAGACGGCGCAGCAGTTTAGTCCCTCCTCCGTCCCTCCTCCTCCTATAATTATCTGCTTGTTCATTGATGGCAGTGGCACGGGCTTCAGAGACTGTTGTTTTCATAGGGGCATGCCAGCTGCATCGTAGGGGAGAGGGACTCCCTCCTTCCTTCTTTGCTGCGTGGCCAAAGTAAAAATGAAGCGTGCCCAGCAGCGCACCACCCACATCTTCAATGCTGCAGATGGGCAAGAGCGCTGCCGGCCAGGCTGTCCCCTTATCCATACCAGATAGAAGCTCCGGGCTCTTCTTCAGCAGGTACTGTAAATGCCAGGATAGATGTCTGGTACATTGCACGCTGCTGTCCTTATACAGTACAACCTGTGATGTTCCGGGCAACTGCAAAACACCGGCCATTTTTTTTCTTCCCCCTGTATTTGTCCTATAAGACGCACTATCGTTTTCCCCTTACTTACGTCTTATAGGGCGAAAAATACGGTAGATTATTTAACACAAAGCGCAATGAAATTTGGCTTCATGGCAAATCAAATTTTTCCTGAAATTCTGATCGATGTCTATTTCAGATACTTTGATTCGCTCAACACCAATCATAACGATTGTATGAAAGCAGACAATGCCTTTAAGTAGCAGTAACTAAATGTAGCTGACTCCTGTACCTTCTCAGACCATTATACAACCACGCTTCCAGGGATGTCAGCATTATGGATGAAGATGTTCTTAGGATACGTTTCAAAAAGTTCCCTATGGTCTGTACAAAGATACAAAACATATATTTTGGCACATGCTAAAGGTTCCATCTGTGGCAAGAAGCCCTTAGCTTTTAAAGAACCGGCAATCTGATTTCCCCACAGCCCAAATTCTGCTGATCTATGTAGTGATTTATGTTTAATGTGCAGCATTTACTAAGCAAGCAGTCTATCTACCAAGCTAAAATGCTGAACACAATTATCGGCCTCCTCTACAGTCTTGCTGTCTTCTATTCCCCAGTTCCGGTTCTTTGCATTAGAAAACCTGAACGTACTTCATTACACTGAGATTTTTCAAATAAAAAATATATTTTTTTTTACAGAATTGCAAATTATTATTTTATCTCATGGTGACTATGTGAGATGTGCAGGGGTAGACTGGGAAATTAAAGTGGCCCTGGAGAAAATAACCCATCAGAACCATATACCACAGGGCAGCACAATATATTGTTCCAACAGCTGTCCCTCTGTGGGGCTTCCATTTTCTGTCCTCCTTCTCCATTAACATATGGAGCAGGGGGCTTAGAAGATGAGATGGGGACCATAGCAGTTAAATTCAGGAGGACATGTGTGATTGCTGGCTCATTATGTCCCCAGCCAGTGGCAGAGATGAAGGCATAGGTCCATGGGCCCACTGAGAAATTTCCCTGTAAGGACTATGGCCAATCTGCCCATGGAAACATGTTTCTCCCAGAAGGTTGTGCCTTCAGTTTGGGGCTTTGAGATTCTCAATGATGTATTCATGACATCTATGATTTCCTCCACTCATCCTTTTGGTAATCAGTCTCTTCCTCTTTTGCCTTAAAGGGGATTTTCCAGTTTGCATCAACATCCTTTAAAATATGCATTTAAAAAGCTAGCTGTAATTTTGCAATAATGTATTTATTTTGACTTTATTGTTTCGATCTTCCATTCTGGGCTGTTGTCACATGACCATGTCCATGCTACTCTTTCTGACTTCCTGTGATGTTATTTTCATGGGCGTGTCAAAGTAACAATGAGGTTAGTGATAGCGGAGTGTCTAGGTACCCAGCTGGGTAGGTGGAGCTCCAAGCTAGATGGGTTTTGTAGAGCTGAGGAAGAGAATGCAGTGCATCATGGGTTTGGTTAGATACATCAACAGAAAGTCCTACAAACAAGATGGAAATGAAGTTGGTGACAGATATCCGACAGCTAGGACTCTAAGAGATTATGTCAAGTCTCATGCACACGGCAAAGCCTACAGTTCTGTATTACGAAGCCACAGGCTGTGTGCTGCCATACAGTGCTTTCTTGTGACACTGTATTCTCTCCTACAAGCAGTACTTCCATATTAAGGCACTTTTCTACAGAACCCACAACACAGATCCATAATATAGCCGTGTGCGTGAGATGAAACCTTCAGTCCCAACCGTTCAAGTCATCGACAACAGTCGCAGGTCCCACCTGCTCTTCATTAAATGTGAAAATACATTCCTCCTGAAGGAATTGCTATATGTTTTGCAAAGTTCTTCCCCGTAAATTCAGAAACTGGTCGCCTATGATTTTTATCGCCTGGCACTAAATACAGGTATATATCACTTTTCTTTTAGTTAGTTGGGAATTGAGTTTGTTGCTGCGTGTAAGAAGGTGTGACATTAATTACCACCAGATTATGGGTTATTTACAATGATGGCTAAATAATGTCCTGAGAACCGTCCAGACCTAATAGAAAATATAGGAAGGTACGACAAGCATTACACGGAGACTTTAATTGAAGCTGCAAATCATATGAAATGTGCTGTGTTAGCAGAAAATGTAGCTCTTTTTAAAAGAATAAGCAGAGATAGGAGAAGCGGGAATGTATCGGTATATCTTCACAAAGCTCCTAAAATCGCTTAGTGAACTGAGGGACAAAGAAGAAGGAAATTATTAACACAGAAGAAGATAAAAGACGATATAAGACCACATGATTAATTTTTTCAGAAATTTTACAAAATTAGTATTTTTCATTTCTTCTTAACCCTTAGTGACCAGTCTGTTTTGGTCCTTAGTGACCAGCCATTTTTTTTCCCGTTTACCCATCGATGTAGCCATTCGCAAGAGAAGACGCAGTTATGTGTACATTTGCGGTACACATAATTTATTGATTTACTTGTATTAACTCTTTCTAGGGAGGAATGGAAAGAAAAGCAATATTGCTATTGTCTTTTTACATTCTAAATATTCTGGTGTTCAGTTTGCAGCTTGAATAACATAATAATGTTATTTTCTGGATCAGTGCAATTTTTTCCACAATAAAAACCCTTAAAATTTTTTATATTTTTTTGTGGGTTGACTTTTAATGTGCTTAGAGCAGGGTTTCTCAACTCCGGTCCTCGGGACCCACCTACCAGTCATGTTTTCAGGCTTTCCTTAGTATTGGACAGGTGATATAGTTAGTGTCCATGCATCAGGACTTACCATAGGTATTAATTTTGTGTGATATTCTCAAATCCTGACTGGTAGGTGGGTCCCGAGGACTGGAGTTGAGAAATCCTGGCTTAGACGGTTGTGTCACTTCAGCAAATGTAAGTTATCATGTAGAGAAAGTTAATACAAGGCACTTACTAATGTATTGTGATTTTTCATATTCCCTCCTTTGCTGGCTGGATTAATTTTTCCATCATAGTATACACTGTTCATTTCCATGGTTATGACCACCCTGCAATCCAGCAGCGGTGGCCATGCTTGCCCACTATAGGAAAGTGTCGGCTTCTCTGGTGGCCAGGATCGTGGCAACTCCCATGGGCTGGTGCTTTTTCCTATAGTGTGCAAGCACAGCCACCGCTGCTGGATTGCAGGGTGGTTGCAACCATGGAAAAGAACAGTGTATAATGTGATGGAAAAATTAATCCGGCCAGCAAAAGAAGCAGCATGGATATAGTTATACAGTTCAGGTTGTTATAGTGATACCAAATTAGGGCGGGTTCACATCAACGTTATGAATTCCATTATTGCAGGACGGAAAAGAAAGTCCAGTCGACAGGACTTTCTTTTCCGTCCTGGATAACAGAAACCAGATGGATCCTTTCTGCTTGCCCATAGACCTCTATTATGACGGATCAAAACGGAATGCCTCTAAAAAGGTTTCCATTTTGAATTCCATCTTACAAATTAAGCAATATAGGAATTCGTAACGATGATGTGAACCCAACTCTAAGTGTTTTTTTTTTATAGAGAATTATATATTTTTTTTTACTTTTTTAAAACTTTGATTAAATTCTTAATTATGCCTATATTATACCTATATACAAGCATAGTTCCTATTAGTATGTCTTCAGAGTGCGGGAGGAAGCCAGTTTACTCTGAGGAAACCAATACAAATAGGGTGAGAACATACAAACTCCATTCAAATGGTGACCTTGGTCGGAGCCAGGACCAGGGCTGCACCTAGCCTTTCTGCTGCCTGAAGCAAAAAATGAAATGGCACCCCTACCCTATCAGGATAGGTCATCAATATTAGATCGGTGGGGGGCTGACACCCGGCACCTTTGCTGACCAGCTGTTTGAAGAGGAGGTGCCGCCGCTACTGGGGAGACGACGAGTAGTTTAATGAAAAGAAAGCAGCAATCATGTGACATGACAATATCAAAAGTCCTTCAGCCTACCATTACTGTATTTCAAAGGTCATTCATACTCTGGTATGTACACCATTGTACATTATGGTTTTGTTGCGGTTTTTGCAAGGAGTTGCAGCAAAACCCACAGTAAAACTGAGATGTACAATAATCCCCAAAGACACAGATGTCTGCAGGTATGTGCATGAATGCAGGGCTGAAGGCTAAATTGCTGCCACTTGCTGTCCTAGCACAGCTCTGCCTGAGGTCACCACCTCACATTGCCTACTTAGAGATGCGACCCTGGCCAGGACCCCAGCCCTGCAAGGTATGAGTGCTAACCACTGAGCCACCAAGGAAAAGAAAGAGCCAAAGATAAGAGACACTGGATGGTTTGGAGATCTATTGGTCTTTATTCACGTACTGTATGCATTGAAGGCTTTTCATTGTCAACTCCATCATATTTAACAGGAAAAACTGCGTGCTGCATGAGTGTGAGTGGATGGATGGGGGTTGTAGTAGTACTCACGGTTTTGACATCCCTGGGTTTGTGTCACACATTTCTTCTCTTCATGGCACAGTTTAGTTCTGGGTTTCTCCTGCCATATTGCAGCATCCTGCTCCCAAAAGTCGCTGTATACTGCACACTATAGAGAGTTAACAAAATATATGCTTTCTTTGCCACTACTCACTAGAAAGGGTTGGTGTCACTCTCTGTATAAGAGAGGACAGAACATTCTAGAATCAGTCTGAGTTGAGGAATGTGAGTATAGCAGTCTAAGCTAATCAGTGTCCAGCAAAATGTAGAAGCTGACACTTTTAGCTAATCCTGGACTTGGTTCTACCCAGGATAGACCCACAAGCTCTTCGTAAAGCCAGCCAAATGAAAGGAGAGGTGTGGTGGAATTCCAGTAGAGATAACTGTCTAAAAAAGGCTCATAGGCACATGTGTCCAGGAGAAGCCTCCAGTGCCTGAATACACACCTGAATAGTCTGATCACCTGTGTAAATTTCTGCATCCCAAGGTGGAAGAGTGGATTAGCAACCTGAACAAACAATGTTACAGAAGTGTTTGCCTGCCACAGAATGGAACACCCTTTTTGTTGCAAGATATTTCCTAAAGTAAAGTATTACACCCCATATCTGGATGCTAAGATTATTAAATTATAATTATTATAATCCAAACATGTAGTTAATAGGCCAAATATCTCTTTAATTTAGTATTCCTTACTCTAAGCTTCTCTTGCTGACGTGTATTTAAGCATCCAGGCATGGGGTTTATTACTAAAGGAAAATAAAAACTGGTTTTCTCAGTGAATAGGATATGATAGATGTATGTCCATTTACAATTCTTTATTTGATGTCAGAATGAAGCCTTTCAGGGCGGAACGAGCCCCTTTATCAGATTCACATCAGTAAACAGTTAAACAATAGGGAACATTTTTAAAAGGACAGGATTGTGCCAAAATGAGATAGTGCTACCTAAATAGATGGTTCTACCTATCTGTGCTTCACTCTCCCTTGTTTCTTGTAAAGCAAAGCAATCCAATGACAGGGAGGTTCCCCCCAATGGCAGGCAAAAACTCAGCTTTTTTTTTAACAGGTTCCTAAACAAGGGTTCCATAGAGTCAATAAGTTCTTTTAGACAGGTTATCTCTACAGTGCTTTCTCTACACCTCTTGGTTACCTCTGGCCTCATTTTGTAGCTGTTGTTCCAGGCTGACTCATGAGTCAGTGACATATGCTCCTCTCACTACTGAGTCTAAGCTAGTTGACTAGTCTCTCCTTGAACTATGTACTCTCCCTAGAATGCTCCTCTCTCTATATATGTATAGAGTGTGAAGCCAGTCCCAGAGTGAAACTTTCTGGATGCATGAGATGCCTTAGATGCAGCAATGCTCCATGGTGAAAAGAAAAAGTTTACAGCTGTACAGAAGAGTTACTTAGCAAATTTATACTTTTTGCCAAAAAATAAGACTTAATGCACTGATTTGCTCTTCAGTGAGAGACAATAAGCCCAAAGTTGCTTGCCCCAAGAACTTCATGGGCCACCAGATAGCTTGAGCCATATAAACAAGCTGTTAGAAAGAAGTTAGAAAAGCAAAAATATGCACAATAATATTACTACTGTAATGCTGCCTCTACTACAATATTATTCCCTATTTAAAAGAATAAACAAAGTACTGCTCACCACTAGAGATTAGAGAATTTTTCAAAAATTCGATTCAGCCGGTTCGCCAAATAGAAAAAAAATAAAATTTGGTTTGATCTGAAATTACAAACGCCAATTTGAGAGCACACATATTCAAAATATCAAATTTTATTATGTACCATGATTACATTGTAGACATAAAAAAAAACATAAAGAACAGATTGATGTTAATTGATTTGAAATAATTTGGTTATAATTTGATGTTATTGCCTTTGTGTCCTTACCATTTCAGTGTAATCGGGGGACACACATTTTTCCATATTCTCTCCTGCATAATCTATTCTTTATGGGTTTTATTATATCTACAATGTAATCATGGTATATAATAAAATTTGATATTTTGAATATGTGTGCTCTCAAATTGGTGTTGTTGTAGTATCACGCATTATTGGCTGCGATTTGTTGGAGTCGATCTAAAATTATTTGCGGCAAATTTAGTTAAAAAACTGCTTTTTCCTGGCTGCACAGAGCCTATATATTGGTGTAGAACACTGTGCCTTGCAGTAACACGCATAGGGAGTCTGCTGTGGTAGTGAAATAATACTGTGAGTCAGTATGACATGCAGATGACAAGCGTCACTCTTAGAATCACTGCACACTTCACGTATTTGGGCTGTCATGGGGCCAAAACTGACCAAATAGCTCTATGAACTCCGCCTTACATGTCGATGTTAGGGCCAAGAAGAAGCGCACTCCTTTTACACCATCTTCAGCTGATTCCACATAGATGCCTACAGAACCTGTTATATTAAGCACCTATACAAGTAGAGCCCCCCGACATAGTGGAGAGGGTGTCAGCAGTAAGTTTGTGTCGATGTCACTGATTATTTTGCCCTTCCTCTGATCCGTCAGAACAATAACCTCCCAAAAAAGGGATTCTGTCTGTGAAGCATCCGCCTTCACTCGATCAACATTTGGTCAGTAATCCATCAGTATTGCTAATGCCCAAAAAAACTGGAGTGGATCCAAAACAGAGATGACACATGAATGGAATTAATTGCATGTCTTCTGGCTACCAAATCACAATCCAATTCTGATGGGACCACACAGGCCCTACAGCTGCTATACAGACAGGATCCGTTGTGCGTCTTATTTTTCCTTCCTTCTGACAGATCAGAAAAAAGGTCAAATAAATGATGATTTTAGCCAGGCCGAAAGGCAAAATAGTGGCCCAGTCATGAAGTGGGGAGGGTGGGAAGAACATGAGAAGTCCAGAGAGTGGCCCAATGACATAGTGATGAAGTTGAAGCAGCATGAGGAAGCCACAGAGTGTCACAATGACAGTGTGGAGGTGGCAGCAGCAGCATCAGGATGCCACAGAGTTGCACAATGACAGTGCATAGTTGGTGGCAGCATCAGGAGGCCACAGATTGGCAAGGTGACATAGTGTGGAGGTGGCAGCAGCATCAAAAGGCCACAGAGTGGCAAGGTGACATAGTGTGGAGGTGGCAGCAGCATCAGGAGACCACAGAGTGGCAAGGTGACATAGTGTGGAGGTGGCAGCAGCATCATGAGGCCACAGAGTGACACAGTGACAGACTGGGGAGGTGGGTGGCAATGCGAGTACCAGTTGAAGATGGTGGGTGAAAGAAGGAGCACTTGGCATCAGATGTGTGGCATCAGGCAGGTGGCAGCATCAGAATAGTAGCTGAGGCAGGTAGCCAGAAGAAACTGGTCTCTTTTGTCAAAGTGTTGGTGTGGCACCATGTATGATCTAGTCTGATGCATCAGGCATTAGTGGGTGGAAATCCTGGCTGATCCACACCTGATTCATCTTGACAAAGGTCAGTCTCTCCACATTTTGGGTGGACAGGCAAGTTCTTCTTGGTAAGTATGGCTTTTCCAGGGCAAACTCTGCTAGTTGTGGCCACAAATCCAGTTTGGCTGCCCAGTAGTCCAGTGGATCTTCAATGTGGGGTGGCAGGGTGCTATCCAAGTATGCCACCACCCGCTGGTTCGGGTCCTGCTCCAGGTCTAGCTGCTGCTGCTGGTGAGTAGTTTCTTCACTATGTGGGTGAAGAAAGCTGCTCATCAGCGACTGATGGAGTCGCACTCATGTTGCTGCTGATGGAGCTGGAACAGATCCTACCCCCTCACCCTACCACAGCAGCCATGGCAGAGGAAAGTGAGCGCAGAGGGCCCCCACGGTCAGACCTGTGAGAGGATGGACGATGGTGCAGATAGGCAGTGGCCAACTGACTACATAGGATGTCTCTATAGTAGTTTAGTTTGTCCTCCCATTCAGTGGGTGTAAAAAAGGCCCCCATTTTGGACCGGTAGTGAGGGTCCAACAAGGTGGAGAGCCAGAAGTCATCCCTCTGCCGAATGGTGACAATTTTACTGTCACTGCGCAAGCAAGTGAGCATGCATCACGCCATTTGTGCTAGTGACTCGGAGGAACTCCCTGCCTCCATCTTCACTGCATACTGCCACGGTGTGTCCGGGTCCTCTGCCTCGTCTTCCTCATCGCCCTGTAGCTCCTCTGGCTGTTCCTGTTCCTCCTCTCCTGTCACCTGTGTGTAAAAAACACCCATTTCGCTACACATTGCTTGTGCTCCAATGTCCTCTTCCAGTTCAGCCCCTACAGAGCTCATGTGGCCGTGAGATGTAGGTGCCACATCTTCAGTCTCCTGACCAGCCAGATTTACCAGCCTCTGTTCCAGGACATGAAGCAGTGGAATGACGTTGTTTATCCTGGTCCTGGTGACTGACAAATAACGTGGCCTCCTCAAAGGGCCTGAGCAACAGCAGGTCACGCATGAGCTGCCACTGGCTGACATCAAAATTACACAGGGGAGTACTCCTGTCTGCTTGGATCATCAAGAAATTGTTTATGGCCTTTCTCTGTTCGTACAGTCGGTCCAACATATGGAGGATGGAATTCCAACGGGTGGAAATGTCGTATATCAGCCTATGATGGGGGATGCCGTTCTGCCGCTGCAGCTCAAGGAGGGTGTGCTTTGCGGTGTACAAGTGCCTGAAGTGTTTGCAAAGTTTCCTGGACATTTGTAGGATGTCTTGCACATGGGTGGAAAACTGCAGGAACCGCTTGACAACCAAATTGAACATGTGTGCCATGCAGGGCGCATGGCTCAGCCCTCCTTAACGCAGCACCATGTTCTTCCCGTTGTCAGGGACCATGGTTCCGATCTTCAGTTGTCGCGAAGAAAGCCAGGATTCGATTTCTTGATAAAGGAAAAGGAGCTGTTTCTCCCCTGTGTGACTCCATTCGCCCAGGCAAACAAGGTGTAGAACAGCGTAACACTGCCGTGCCCTGCACATGTGGTATGCTGGAGGAGCACTGTGAATTGTCCCTGCAGTGGAGGCTGAGGACATGGTGGAGGATGAGGCTGTAGAAGCGGACATTGTCGCAGGACCAACGGCGTGAGAACGTGAAGGCAGAAGCAGAGTCACCTGGCCAAGTTGCTGGGGTCCTGAGCAGGAACCACATTTACCTAGTGGGCCATAAAGGACATATACTGTCCTTGACCATAGTTATAGCTACCGACCAATTTTCCCAAAAAAGCCTGTATCACAAACAAATTTCACCATTGAATGTCTAATCAACATAATTCGGTTCATACAGAAGAAAGTCTACAATCACCCATCAATTTTACCCATAAAGGCTGTTTCACAAAAACTATTTCACCACTGAATGGCTAATCGACGTAATTATGTTTATACAGCAAAAGGAAGTCTACAATCACCCATCAATTTTCTCAAAAAAGGCAGTTTCACAAAAAAAGTCACCACTGAATGGCTAATCGACGTAATTTGTACCATAAAGTAAAAGGAAGTCTACAATCACCCATCAATTTTCCCATGAAAGGCTGTTTCACAAAAAAAATTCACCACTGAATTGCTAATCGACATAATTTGGTCTGTACAGCAAAAGGAGGCATACAATCACCAATCAATTTTCCCCAAAAAAGGCTGTTTCACAAAAAAAAATCACCACTGAATAGCTAATCAACATAATTTGGTCTGCACAGCAAAAGGAGGTCTACAATCACCCATTAATTTTCCTAAAAAAGGCAGTTTCACAAAAAAATTCCACCACTGAATGGCTAATCGATGTAATTCGGTCTGTACAGCAAAAGGAGGCCTACAATAACTCATAAATTTTCCCGTATTCTTTTTTCTATTAATACACTCCAAAACAATAAATAGCAGAAAGCAATCACAATTCACCACCGAATGGCTAATAGGACGTACGTATCTATTCTATTAATACACCATGCAAATGGCTGTAGTACAATAAAACTTCACCGCTCAATGGCAAATATATTTGTTTTTTGCCACTAATACATGCCACAAAAGGCTTTAGAACATATAACTGCACTGCTGAACGGCAAATATATTTTACTTTTGCCACTAATACATGACAAAAAGGGCTTTAGAACATATACAGATGTAGTAGAGTTAACACACATGCTTTATGAGACGTGTTATCTAAACTAAATGCATTAAGCAAACACCTTCAATTGCTTTTCAATAGCTTTTGTTTCAAGATAACATGATGAGTTAAGAAATTTGAGTTAAGAGTTTGTGTGTTAACCCTGCTACATCTAACTGCACCGCTGAACGGCAAATATATTTTTCTTTTGCCACTAATACACGCCACAAAAGGCTTTAAAACATATAACTGCACCGCTGAACGGCAAGTACATTTTACTTTTGCCACTAGTACACTCCACAAAAAGCTTTAGAACATATAACTGCACTGCTGAACGGCAAATATATATATTTTTTGCCACTAGTACATGCCACATAAGGCTTTAGAACATATAACTGCACCGCTGAATGGCAAATATATTTTACTTTTGCCACTAATACACGGCAAAAAAGGCTTTAGAACATATAACTGCACCACTGAACGGCAAATATATATATTCTTTTACCACTAATACACGCCACAAATGTCTTTAGAATATATAACTGCACCGCTGAACGGCAAATCATTTTTTTCTTTTTCCACTAATACACACCCAGGGCCGGTGCAAGGATTTTTGCCAACACAAGCGAAGCTACATTTTGGCGAGACCCCCCCTCCGCAGCTCACCTGGCCCTGGTCCCGTCTACAGCAGCTGGCTTCTCCTTTGTGTGATTCTGGTATCTTCTCTCTGCTTCAGACAATCGCTGGTTTGAGGACCATATTTTTTTGCCCTCTAATACGCACCTAGGTTTTAGAGGAGAATTGTAAGAAAAAAACATTTTCCATTGCACCTCAGGTCAGATCAGCAATCAGAACCCTAATGTTAATCAGACCTCAGATCAGACCCCCAATGCCTCAGATCAGCCCCCCATGTCAGCCATCAGCCCCCCATGTCAGCCATCAGCCCCCCATGTCAGCCATCATGCCCTCATGTCAGCCATCATTCCCCCATGTCAGCCATCATGCCCCCATGTCAGCCATCATGCCCCCATGTCAGCCATCAGCTCCCCATGTCAGCCATCAGCTCCCCATGTCAGCTATCATGCTCCCATGTCAGCCATCATGCCCCCATGTCAGCTATCATGCCTGTCGTCGTGCCCCCCCTATCAGCCATCAGCACAAATAAAATAACTTACCTCTCCTGCTCATGGACGCCGCCGCTTTACACCACCAGCGCTCTCTCTCTTCTTCCTGGTTCTCGGCTGTCAGCTGTGAAGGCTGCACACAGTGAGGTCACATGGTGTGAAGCCCTGCACAGCAGACAGCCGAGCGAAGGACCAGGAAGTGGTGAGTACACATCCTTCACCGCTTCCCGGTCCTCTGGTACTAATGAAGCACTTCCAAAATGGAAGCTCTTCATTAGTATTCACCCCATAAGACCCAGGGGTGAAAAATACAGGGAATTAAAAAAAAAAAAGGTTTCATTTCCCCCCCCCCCCCCCTCCCCCGTCTCTGCGCTCGAAGTCAGCCGCTTGGTCTGCCTTATTATAGCACTGGCCCTGTACACACCACAAAAGGCATTAGAATATATAACTGCACCGCTGACTGAACAGCAAATATATTTTACTTTTGCCACTAATACACAACAAAAAAAGATGTCATTTTAGCACTTCAGCACACAACGGCTAATAAGCCCTTTTTTCCCACTAATACAAGCCAAAAAATGCTTTAGAGCATATAACTGCACCACACAAGGGCAAATAAGACGTATTGTAGAAATATTTCCTTGTAATTAACCCTTTTAATGCCTGTATCAAACAGCACTTGCAACCTAATAAGAATGGTTTGCTGGAATTACACAGCAGTATAATGGCAATTTGGATCCCCACTCAGTGCAGCAAGGTGTAATCAGATTGTTCCTATTACCCAGGCTGTAACCTCCCCTACTGAACCCTGTTCAACATAAATGCTGTGGAATGATTCCTCCCGATCCTTTCCCTACACCTTGAATAGTCTTTCCCTGCACTTGTAAATAGTTTTTTTTAGCACAATGAAGTTTTTTCTAACACTGCGCCTGCTGACATCTCTCCCTGCACTAAGTACACTGGAAAATGACAGAATCCAAGATGGCTGAGGCTATTTATAGGGCTGTGACATCACAGGACTGGCTGGCTGCTGATTGGCTGAATGCATGGCATTATGGGTGATCATGCCTTCCCAGAGTTCCTTGCTCCATGTCCTCACACGTACAGCAGCCATTTTAGGAAAAAATGCACTTCGTTACCACTAATCGCGAGGAAATTCGGCTTCGGTGCGAATTGAATTTTTCCTGAAATTCGGATTGAATTCCACTTTATCAGCTTTGATTCGCTCATCTCTACTCATTACGTACAGGAACATACATTAACACCCACAATATTTCATCCTATGTACTATAATATACCTACAACAATAACTAGTATAATAATGCCTTCTATGTACAAGAATATATATCCTATAATGAAGCTTCCTACAGTATGTACAAGAATATAATAATATTTACTCCTATGTACAAGAATTTACTATAATATGGTCCCCTATATACAAGAATATAACTACTATAATACTGCCCTCTATGTACAATACAAATATACAGGTATAACTACTAGAATAGTGCCCCCTATATTCAATAATATAAATAAACATTACCACATGACTCAGATTAAATGGGCATAGATATCTAAAAAATATATATAAAATAACAAATTGAACCATACCATAAAAATCGAGAACATTGAAATGCTTTCTCCGTAGTTATTAATAGTGAGATGGTGAGAAATTATGTGGATGGCTCTTTTTTGGCCTCAACATTTTATAAAAATTAGTCATTTTTTATAAACAAAAATTACAAATACTAAAAGCAGAAAAGTGAAATAACAGGTTGTAAATTGATGGTCACTAGAAAACTGCATTTACTGAAAAATAAGGTGAAAAAATTTCAGATTGCTTTATATGCAATCACTGCATCAGTTGTGCACCTTTTTACATGTTCCACGGACTGATTCCTTTTAGTCAAAGGATTAATTTGTATTGAAATGATCAATGCACAATTATGATGAAAAAAGCTAAAACGTATGTTAGAGTGCATGCTACTTTAAAATGCTGAATTGTTATAATTAAATACTGCTACCTAATGCAGGAATATAATTACTATTATGGCACCCCCTATATACAAGAATATTCAATGCATTAGGAAAGAGTCTGACTCTCTTTTTTTCACATTTTGTTATGTTGTAGCCTTGTGCTAAAATAAAAAAAATCAGGTCTTTCCCCATCATTCTGCACTCAATACCCCATAATGAGAAAGAAAGAACAGAATGTTAGAAATCTTTGCTAATTTATTACAAAGAAACAACTATAATATTGCATAGATATCCAAACCCTTGACTCAGGACTTTGAAGCACCTTTGGCAGCAATTACAGCCTCCAGTCTACTTGGGTATGATGCCACAAAGTTTACACACCCAGATTTGGAGATTTTCTGCAGATCCTCTCAAGCTCTGTCAGGTTGGCTGGGGACGATTAGTACATTAGGACATTTTCAAGTCTCTCCAGAGATAGTCAATTGGGTTCAAGTCAGGGCTTTGGCGTGGCCATTCAAGGATATTCACAGAGTTGTCCCAAGTCACTCCTGTGTTGTCTTGGCTGTGCACTTAGGGTCATTGTTTTGTTGGAAAGTGAACCTTCACCCAGTCTGAGGTCCAGAGTCATCTGGATTAGATTTTCATGTAGAACATTTCTGTACTTTACTCCATTCAGCTTTCACTCAACCCTGACCAGTTTCACTGTCCCAGCCACAGACAAATAATCTTTCAATTGTATCCACCCTTCTGTGAGGTATTCAATGGTGAGTATCATGAGATCCATAGAACATTTATTTTGTATATTTGAGAATTGGGCGCAATAGTCTATATTGTCGCAAAAGAAGGTAGGTCTGAGGTTTACCCATAATCCACGTGGTTTCCTTTGTAATCTCCAGTATTTGGCTAATGTAGCTGCATGTAGTTCCCAAGATGTGATTTTCCTTGATTCCTTTTCTAGCTCTCAGCTTCTAAATTCAGCAGGAGGTATCTTGAGAAAATCAGCGTTAGCAGTGATGTGGGACACATATTCACATGCCCGTTCTTCAGTATTCATTGATATGTCCGCGGGTGCTTGTGCTGTAAAGCTAAACAAGTCGAATAGGGAACAGTCGGCACTCTGTCCTCTCGGTAGCATGGTGCGCGTGTGAAGGGTCCCATGCACATAGTTGAAGATGAGACAAGCACTCACTCAAATGCAATTTCTTTTATTGGTCATATAAATAAAGACACTTGCTGTGACGCGTTTCAACTCAAAGAATGAGCTTTTCTCAAACAGACATTACAAGACAAAAAAATCAAGGATTTAAATATCCTGCTAAACACAGGATATGACACTGTAACGTGAGACCTTACGTATATAGATAGGTATGTGTCTTTCCAAACTATGTCCAATCAAATCAATTTACTGTACCACAGGTGGACTCCAATCAAGATGTAGAAACATCTCAAAAATGATTAGGAGAAATGGTAAGCCCACAGAGCTAAATTTCAAGAATCATAGCAAAGGGTCTGAATACTTATGTACATGCAACATTTTAGTTTTCTTTTTTAATAATTTAATAGTTTAATAGTTTGATGGGGGAAAACATTTTTTTTTTCTTATTTTATAGCAAGGACACAACATAACAAAATGTAAAGTGAAAGAGTCTGAAGAGTTTCCAAATGCATTGTAACAACTATAATACTGCCTGGAGTCTTATGTAAAGGCGTAAAGTTTATCTTCATCCTTATATAAAAAACTGGTGAGATTTCTGCTTAATAAGTTATTTCCCAACCAACCAAAGATAATACACCACACATGTTATATGACAAAATATATACCTATTCTTTATTACAATTAATCACGACAATATGCAAAATATCAATAAAATAGTATAAAATGGATGCAGAAGAGTGCTGAATGTAATAGTCCCCGAAGGACAAGGGTAACATATAAACAGCTATCAGCTCAATGTTTATACATTCCAAAAATAAGAGCAGGTGTTTCTCAAATCATATTATGTTGCCAAATCCTATAAAGTGCATGGGGAGAAATAGGTTAAGATTGAAAATGAACACATATGAGAAGGATATATCCTGAAAAATATAATTATAACTTGTATAGATGATGAAAAAATTGCGAAATGATGAAAAAATACTAATAAAGTAAAAGCAGCACAACAATTTTAGATCCCCTCTTTAAAGATACCATATATAAGGAGCACTGATTGGAGTACTATTGGGGTAATATTTTGCATATTGTCTTGATTAATTGTAATAAACAATATATATATTTTATATATTACATGTGTGGGTATTATCTTTGGTTGATTAGGTGATTATGGTTCCACACATGATTTGTCTCTTTATAGTTGTTGTAATCTGTTTTTTTAAGAAGTTATTTGTGGCTTTATGATGTGTAGATACTGTAATGCACTGTACTGTCTTGTGTAAGTATCCAGGGTGGATTACGATCTGAATTACCTCATGCTTTGTGGAAACGAATACGTTTTTCCTAAAATGGTGGCTAAAGATAAAAATAAAATTAGACTCACCTCATCCACTTGCCCGCGGGGGTGCCGTGTGCACCCACCTTGAATGAAGAAAACCAGCCGAAGGACCTGTGGTGAGCATGATGACCTTACCACGTGATAACTCTGGGCGTGCGCAGTGAAATCATCAGTGATGTTTAGGCTGTATGGATCTTCAGCAATGAAAGAAGACAATTCTGAGAGACTGTGTTGGCTGTGTGACAACTTCAACCCTTAGGGGAACTGAGTCAGTAAAACACTGTGTGCTGTCTGAGTACTCCATAGTGAGGTCCAGTGTTGGCTGCTCTCCAAACTGTAGACCCACTTTCCGCCGACCTGCCACTCTGTGTCTGTAGTCAATGCCACCTTATTGTTTTAGCCTTCGCAAATAAGTAGCAGTTACCACAACCTCTTTAGCAACACAAATAAATTCAAACCACTGCCTCTCCAGTCCCCAGATGAGAGACCCCTAAACAAATACAGACCCCAGAACAAACTCCTAACCACACCATCCTCCTAAATAAATTGAGACCTCAGACCCCCTAAATACAAAACCATATCAGATACCCTAAACTATTATGGATCCCAAACTACTTGCTTAAATACAGATCCCATATATGCACACCAGTTCACTCTCTCTTCCTCTCTTGAAACCTTGTTGCTTTCTCCTCTGTCTTTAGCACCTACACAGATTTGGTCATGTGACTTTACTTCTACAGATCTTTCAACAGAAGGAGCATCTTCATAAATGTGTTCATTTGACCTTATGTGTGCAGGCTGTTCTGTAGGTCCTGCACACTTTTGTGCCAGGGATCACTGCATGAGAAAGGTTTGTTGTGGTTTACTGTAATAAAATCACATTTTCCATCAAAACATTGGTCGACAAAATATAGTACGAAGCAGATTTTTATGTTTTTTGCCATGATTTGGGACACAAACTGCAATGAAACGGTGATGTGGATCAACTCTTTGGAAAGCTATTGGTAGCCACTCAAACTGTCCATATTATATCAGTAGTAATAAGGCAGAGGAACAGGACTAGTATTTTCTCCTAAAGATGTTTCGCTAGTTGTGTGACTGGCTTTCGCAATTAGAATGACTTCAACAAGAAATCTCTGGCATTAAATACTTCACTCAGCATAATCTGTTTATCATAATTAACAGAAGGTCCAAAACCTCATGTAGATAGGAGTTTCATTCTAATTTGTATGACTGAAACTATTAGTTGTGATTAAACTGCCTCGGGAGAGGTGTTAGACCAAAATTGTAAATGGCAGACAATAGATGTTGCATCCCCCACCTAAGTTACAGAATTGAACAGTTCTATGGGAGCGTCAAAAAAATCCAAACCCTGGTTTGGCTATTTTCGTCAGTCCCATAGAAGGGAATGGAGCAGTGACCACACCTGATCGGTGTGCCTCCCATTCATTTCAAAGTGTCTTCCGAAAACAGACGGCTCTCCCATAAAAATGAACGGAGGGTGGCCACAGTGCACCCTCCAGGACTTTGCTACCTCCGTTCAAGGATAGAATATACCATCTCAAACATGCCCCCAATGTCTGAGGTGGTAGAACCCCTTTAAGAGTTGAGATGCAGGCCACAGCACCAAGCCAGACCTATAGTCCCTTTAAGCCCAGTGCTGCATATCTTAATTACCGATAATTAGACAAAGAGGAGGACAGAACATGGCATCTTTTGATGGCCACCACAGACTCACAGCTTCAGGGGCGGTATTTTGGGCTGCATCATGGTACTGCTGACCCCGCCTACTTGTTTGTCCCAGTCTACTTGTGTTGGCCATGTCTACTTGTGTTACCACACCTTCTGTCAATCTGGACCTGCCTACAACATGTGCCCACGTTTAATTTTCTTTTCCCCAGGGTCACTTTAAGTTCTCAGTAAGCCCTTGGCTTTGTCTGCAGTTTCCTTCTCCCTCTTGTGCACTGAATTTCTCTCCGATTAATTTCATAGTGAAAGGAAAATAAACAGGTGAACAAAGCAAAATAGAAAAATCATCTCAGCAGCACAGACGTCTGCATGAAAGAAAAAACTCACAAAGTAAAAGACTGAGACGCTGCATCTGCTCTGAGAGCTGACAAGGTTCTCCCTGCTGTGATTTCAGCATTGAGGCGGAATAAGGAAGAGACAGATTTTTAATATTATAAAATAAATGGATTTGGCTTATTAAGATCTCAGAATTCAATTCACATGTCTCATTTCTGGAAGAAAACAAACTCACTAAACAAAGAGACTCCACTGAACATCCCTCTGGCTGTGGAGCTCACTGGGAAAGCAAAGTAACTTTAAGGCAAATAGTTAAATTATATACTGGAAACCCAGCTCCTTGATCAAAAGTTTAGAGTCAGACTGGCGTTCCCTGTAGTTTTGTCATCACAAAGTTAAGGAGTTATTTATGGTAAATTCTGGTTGTTGCTCCCAATTCTGAGATGCATTGGAGACAATTTTGCATAGGGTTATATTAAATAACGTACCACACACATAGTGGCCCTAAAGGTAATGCTCCTATAGATAGTGCTACACACTCTGTGCCCCATATATAGTAGCACATTTTCTGTGCCTCCTTATACTGTATAGTGACACAAGCTCTGTGCTCTCAGTAGGCCCCATACTGTGCCTTATACTCTGTGCCCCCAAATTGTGTATGATGTTCTCTGCCCCCATACCGTACCTCATGCTCTTTGCCCCGTCCTGTGCCTTGTGTACTCTGCCGCCTTTTTGTGCCTCATTCAGCCTGCCACCATATTGGGCTCTTATACTGTGCCTCATGCTCTCTGCCCCCAAACTGTGCCTCATGCTTTGTGCCCCAATACTGTACCTCATGCTCTCTGTCCCCATACTGTGCCTCATGCTCTCTGTTCTCATACTGTGCCCCCATACTGTGTCTCATGCTCTCTGTCCCTATACTGTGCCCCATGCTCTTTATCCCCATACTGTGTCTGATGTTCTCTGCCCCCATACCGTGCCTCATGCTCTTTGCCCCGTCCTGTGCCTTGTGTACTCTTCTGCCATTATGTGCCTCATACAGTCTGCCACCACATTATGCTCCCATATTGTGCCTCATGCTCTGTGTCACCATACTATGACCCCCATACTGTGTCTCATGCTCTCTGTCCTCATACTGTGCCTCAGGCTCTGTGGCCTCTGCCCCGTGCTGTGCCCCAGTATACAGAGCACACACTGTATAATACTCACCTTTCCCCTGTCCCATGAAGTTATCCAGTGATGCTGTTCTGGCCTCTTCGATTGACATCAAAATATAGGTCCAGTACAGCTGCATTACCATAAGTTTGGGAATCTATTATAAGATAGGGGGAGTGGGTGTCTATGGCATTATGGCATCAGGTCTATTTCACAAGATGCACCCCCATTTCCCACGGCTGGTCATGCCTGTAGAAGATATAACCAGTGGAGCTCCCCTTTCTTGGATGCCTTTTCTAACCTAGTTACTATTGTACTCCCCCACAAATTTGTTTAATCCTATGCTCTCCTCTTCCATTCTCTCTATGCATGAGCAGAACCAGATCAAATCAGACAAGTGTGCAAAATATTGCCTGAGATTGAGTGATTGGAAGTACATTAAAAGATATTGTACATTATTTCCTTTAAAGATGCTTCTTCTGCTCCTTGCTGGCTCCTTACAGTCCATCCCCTGCAGTCATTCTCTGATGTTCTTAAGCTTTGGAAGCAAAGAAAAGATTGGAGAGGAAGAAACTCTCTACCGCTTGCACTGATGACACACTCTAAAGAGCGCCGTGTACAGTTGCTAGGAGAAGGTTTACATGCTAGAAACGGAGTTCATCTCATTAGTGGCTGAGTTTCTGTGCTCGCGCAGCATCAATAAGATCCGCTATCCCTACAGTGAGGCTCCACATTCCACCGGTTGAACACAATATGGTAATAATTCATTTGGCCACTCTTTGTTGTCTGCTCAGACTAAGAACAAATGTAAGGAAGACAGTGACAGGGAAGACTCCCCGATGATCATTTCAAAGACAATTAAGAAAATAAATAACCTCATTGTTTTTTTTATGTAAGATACAAATCAAGCGTTTAGGAGAAAATTAGCATTCGCATCACTGCGGAGAGTCTTAGCCTAAAGCTCTCCGGAGGAAGTCAACCTTAAAACAAATATCATTATATGGGCACAATGAATCGCATTGAATATCATGTTTCTTTAACAAGCAACAGTGCAGATTGGAGTCATATACTCCCTAATGGATCTGCCTTCGGCTCACCGGTTGCGTGGATAATATAATCTTTTTAATGCTCGGCCTGGGCTCGGTTAATTGAGTCAAAATACAATAGACATGTAAATTAAAATATACTAGTTATGTATACCTCAGTAGTATATTTCACAGAGCTCTACAAGGAAATTGCGGAGGGTAGCAAAAATATTCCCAAAAATGCTATTAAATTAAAAAAACATTAAAAATCTAAATTATTAGAGAAGGAAGCATTTTGCTCTGAATATTTTACTACTTTTCCTAGTTTTACATTGCTCTTGCCACTTTCTTAAAAGTCGTTACAGGGCCAGCACACCTCATTTACACATTTACTATAATTTGTATCAGAAAACTGGCATAAATTACAACTGACATATAGGTTTCAGTTTCTGGTGCACGGGCTTCACAGATGCGGAAAATTTCTTAAGAGGCCTCTACTCCTTAATAAATTGGGTACAATTGGTGCCAGAGGGCTGTTTACTAAAGACTGGCCTATGAAATGCCAGTTTCTAGTAAACTACCCCCAGTATGTGCAGAGCATTTTATGTCATTTTATGCCCTGTATACCGAGCATAGCTGTGTATGGATGGCACAGTGAGGGTTAACAATTCTGGCTCTCCCCTTGTAGGTGGTTACATATGGACTGGCTCCACCCCTATCTCTAGTTTGTGATAGGGAGAGTTTGTAAGGGAGAGAAAGCTGTGCTCCCTCTTCTTAGGCCCAAAACACCATAGATTCTGCAAAAAGGGACTTGAAACAGATAGAGCGGGAAGATGGCTATAACTGCCATCCTTGACAAAATCCATACATTGTTATCTGGGGAGAATTGCACTGTGTACAGCTAGAACTGTGTTTTGCACTCCTGTTTATTCTGCTACATCTGGCCTGGTTACTTACTCCTACACCATATGTCGGCTATTGCACTCTACACATCCTGCCTGGCACCCATACAAACACTCATCATGGGCACCCGGCTACCATCAGGCAGGAGCCCCAACATCAGGGTGTTCCTCGGGGGAAGAAAGGTTGCGGCCTCTCTTCATGACCAAAGGGAGCAATTGACTGTAGAGCCTGAGCCACTAACACTCCTATCCTCTGCTCCTGCTCCTCCATGGCTGCTGCATATTTTCTGCGGTAGGTCCCCACAGACAAAAAAACAAAAAACAATCTCTGCTCATTTTGTTATATTTAAATGTAGTACTTAAGTTAAAAGAATGTCAAATAGTTTGTAGAATCTAAATTATTTCAGGTTTAAAGAGAACCTTTTCGCAGTTATGACCATGTTAAAGATTTGTACCTTGGCAGCTGAAGAAATCTGTGTTGGTCCCATGTACATATGTACCCACATTGCTGAGAAAAATATTTGTGTATATATGCAAATGAGCCTCTAGGTGCAAAGGGGGCGTTGCTGTTACACCTAGAGGCTCTTCTCTCTCTGCAACTGCCGCATCCTCTCCACTTTGATTCACAGGGCCAGGTGGGATGACATTTATGTGGAGACATTGTGGCAGTTGCTGAGAGAGCAGAGCCTCTAGGGGTAATACAACACATTCACCTCACAATAGAGCTTAAAAAATAAGTACAGAGTGGTCAAGCTAGGTAAAGGCTTGTCCAAAATACTCACAGAAGCCAAAAGCAACGAAACTAATCCCATGAGGAGGGGACAGAGGGAATAAAACGTAGCATTTAATTAAATCTAGTTAGAAAAAAATGGTGCACAAAGGGAATAAACAAAATAAGGCAAGCCCATGTGGGCCTAGACAATTACAAGGCGGTACCAGTATAAATAAAAGGAACGCTCTCACCCGTTATGGTCAATATGGATGGGGCTCATCAAAAGGGTGCCATGTCAGGATACCGTGGAGTGTGTCTTCCAATTCTGTGTTGCGATTACTGGAAACCAAACAAAAATGATGCAAAAAAATAAATAAATTGCTGCAATAGTAGGCAGGGGTCAGGAATGAATTCCCTAGTGAGACCCTAGTGCAGGGAAGGGGCTATTGATACCCTGCCTACCTATACAGAGTGTTTGTCCCGCAAGGAGCCACCCCGTCCGGATACCTGTCCCTAGTGAAGGCCGGTATCCCTAATGTACCCAATTTTTTTTTTTTAGGGTACATCAATCTTGACCATAACGGTTGAGAGCGTTCCTTTTATTCATACTGGTACCGCCTTGTAATTGTCTAGGCCCACATGGGCTTGTCTTATATGTTATTTTGCTTAGTCCCTTTGTGCGCCATTTTTTTCTAACTAGATTCAATTAAATGCACAAAAGAGCTTACACTGTAGCTGCAACCTATGGACAGATGCACTGTTTCTGGAAGAAACCATGCATTTATAATGCTGTACATCTTCAAAGGGAATCTATCATCAGTTTTGACCATGACAAACTGAAGACAGCACTAGGTAGGGGCAAGGGAAAGCGCTTTTGTTGAGCTTATATTATCAGGAGTAGTGGGAATATGAACTTTTATTCTGCCAGATTCTGCTTCTGCAAGTGCTCAGAGCTTTAACGTGAAGTGCTCTCTGCATTGAATTGCTTCACAGTCCCTCCCCTTTGATTTGAGTGACAACTGCAGTGGTCACCCTGTCGTCACTCAGAGATGAGGGCCAGGTAAGGCTGAGTTCACACGGGCGAGATTTCCGCGCGGGTGCAATGCAGTAGGTGAACGCATTGCACCTGCACTGAATCCTGACCCATTCATTTCAATGGGGCTGTGTACATGAGCATTTTTTTTCATGCATCACTTCTGCAATGCTTTAAAATCGCAGCATGTTCTATATTCTGCGTTTTTAACGCAGCCCTGGCTCCATAGAAGTGAATGGGGCTGCGTTAATAACGCATTGCATCTGCAAGCAAGTGCGGGTGCGATGCGTTTTTCACTGATGGTTGCTAAGAGATGTTGTTTGTAAACATTCAGTTTTTTATCACGCGCGTGAAAAATGCATCAAAACGCATTGCATCCGCGCGGAAAAAACTGAACAACTAAACGCAATTGCAGCCAAAACTGACTGAACTTGCTTGCAAAATGGTGCGAGTTTAACTGAACGCACCCTGAACGCATCCGGACCAAATCTGTCACGCTCGTGTGAACTCAGCCTAATGCAGTCATAATAGCAGGTCAGAATAGGTGGGAGGTTGTCAATAGCAATGATAAAGCTGAGTAATATTGGCAGAAGACAAGAACCGTGATTGTGTGATGGATAGAACTGTGGTAATATGCTACATTTGTTGTGAGACAAGATCAAGATCAGTCAACAGCTTGGACATATAAAAAGTGATATGCAGAAGTAAGGTTAGATGACTCAAGTCAGTAATATAGGAGCAGGCAGGAGGAACCAGGTGGTAGACCAGAAAGATCAAGAATTAAAATTAAAAACAGAATCTTGGGACAAAGGCCTCACATCCTAGAATATGTTACTTAGGACAGGATGATTAACTTAGGTGAACAAAAACTTGCTAGGTATAAGCACAAAATGGTCCATAAAACTATGGCAAAGAAAGAACTTAAAAGGGTTGAGTACCTTCAGCAAATAGCATTTATCATATAGACAAAATTAATGCAAGGCACTTACTAATGTATTGTAATTGTCCATATTGCCTACTTTGCTGTCTGGATTCATTTTTATATCACATTATACACGTCTCATTTCTATGGTCACGACCACCCTGGAATCCAACTGTGGTGCCGGGGTTGCACACTATATTAAAAAGCACCAGCCTATGTTTGCCCCCACGGTCCCAGCCACCAGAGAGGACGGCAGTTTTTCCTATAGTATGCACGAACGGCCACTGCTGATGGATTGGAGGGTGGTCATAACCATGGAAATGAGAAGTGTATAATGTGAAAAATTAATCCAACCAGCAAATTAAAGGGAACCTGTCACCGGGATTTTGTGTATAGAGTTGAGGACATGGGCTGCTAGATGGTCACTAGCACATCCGCAATACCCAGTTCCCATAGCTCTGTGTGCTTTTATTGTGTAATAAAACCGATTTGATACATATGCAAATTAACCTGAGATGAGTCCTGTCCCTGACTCATCTCACATACAGGACTCATCTCAGGTTAATTTGCATATGTATCAAATCGTTTTTTTACACAATAAAAGCACACAGAGCTATGGGCACTGGGTATTGCGGATGTGCCAGCAGCAGCCATCTAGCAGCCCATGTCCTCAACTCTATACACAAAATCCCGGTGACAGGTTCCCTTCAAGCAATATGGACAATCACAATATATTAGTAAGTCGCTTGTATTAACTTTCTGTACATGATAAATGTCACTTGCTGAAGTGACACAACTCCTATTAAGAAAAAGGTGAGATGGACCAATTAGACAAATGACAAAGCAAGTAGTGTAGACCAAAGACAAAGGGTTCAAACAGCTATGTTTCAGGAACTGGACACCAAAGGTTGTGTTTTTTACTCCATGGTGGTCTGCTTAATGTTGGCCTCAGTTACCCTATCTTTACTCAACTTATACACAAAACCAGTTGTTGCCCTACAGTCCACATTAAGAAAGTTATTAGTTATTTTCATTTTTGAGTTGCTAAACTACCGGTGAGTTAAAGAGGATTTCTCCAACAGTAACTCCATGTTTACATCATAGTCAAGTCACAATGCCTACTAACTTATTTTTTATAAAATAACCAAGTGCTACTTTAAAATCACAAATATTTGTGAGGGGTTGACTGCAGTCTGTAAAAGTGGTAGAGTTGATGATCCTGGATGACTCTCTAGTTTGCTTAGCCAGACATAGTAGACCACGTCTACATATTGGTTGGGTTGAGCATGTGGGGAGACTTTGCTCAATTCTTGTCAATTCAGCAAGAAGTCAGCCGATAAAGGTTGTTCTTATTTCCATATGAGGAGGAGTTATTCTCTGCATAGAGACAAAATCTGGTTAGATCTGAATATATTCACTGCAAATTTTGCTAAAAAAATGCTATTTCCTGGCTCCAGAGAGCCTTTATAGTGGTGTAGAACACTGTGCCTTGCAGTAACACGCATAGGGAGTACTGTACACTTCGCTTATTTGGGCAGTCACGGGGCCAAAACTGATCAAATAACTCAAGTATGAACTCAGCCTTACAGGTCGATCTTAGCGCCAAGAAAAAGCACACTCCTTTTACACCGTCGTCAGCTTATTCCACATAGATGTCTACAGAACCTGTTCCATTAAACGCTTATACAAGTAGAGGCCCCCGACAGAGTGGAGAGGGTGTCAGCAGTAAGTTTGTGTTGACGTCACTTTTGCCCTTCCTCTGATCCATCAGAACAATAACCCCCCAAAAACTGATCCTGTCTGTTGAGTATCCACCTTCACTTGGTCAGTATTTGGTCAGTAATCCATCAGTATTGCTAAAGCCAAAAAAAAAAAAACAGGAGTGGATCCAAAACAGAGATGACACGTGAAAGGAATATTTGATGAAGGTGGGTGTGCTTTGCGGTGTACGAGTGGCTGAACTGCATGCAAAGTTTCCTGGCCATTTTAGGATGTCTTGCAGATGAGTGGAAGACTTCAGGAACCGCTTGACAACCAGATTGAACATGTTTGCCATGCAGGGTGCATTGCTCAGACCTCCTTGACGCAGCACCGACACCATGTTCTTCCCGTTGTCAGTCACCATGGTTCCGATTTTGAGTTGTCGCCAGGAAAGCCAGGATTTGATTTAGTGCTGAAGGAAATGGAGCAGTTCCTCCCCTGTGTGACTCCGTTCGCCTAGGCAAACCAGGTGCAGAACAGAGTGAGAGTGATGAGAGGGGGTCGCACATGGCTCGGCGCTCAAGGCAAACCTAGGAGCAGGGAGCCTCCCAGCTAGCAAAGCCGCCCTGGGAATGAGGTCAAACACAGATTCTCGCTCCCGAAGCTAAGCAGCAGATCTGAGGCTGATGGGAGACCGAGTGTGCCTTCGGCACCCTGTTACAGCTCTCCTGTCATTTCTTGTGTTGTCACGGTCCCTTCTGTGAGAGAGGTGAGAAGATCGGATAGACTTGCTGTCTCTCTGTTTTCCTCTATGTATGTTGTTATTTGGCAGGATCTCACCTCTCCTCAGATGCCGCTCGTTATCAGTGATGAGGCTCTATTTAGATCCGCCTCACACTGCTGACCATGCGGCTGCTAGTTTCTGCTTGGAGTTGCTAGTGCTGGCTTGTCTTGGATCTCCTGCTTCTCCATACATCTCTAAGCTAAGTACTTGTTGCCTTCGGTGTTTAATATTATCTGGTGTGTGTAGTTTCTAGGCCTCAGGGAGATGCAGGTTCCTTCATTCTAGTAGGAACCAGCTGTCTCATCCCCTGCTACCTATCCTATGGTCAGTTTTAGCAGAGCTTTAGGTATCTGGTGTATGAGTATTTCTACCATGAGGATTTGCTGATACTGGCAGGAGTTAGGGAAAGGCCTAGGGATTACTAGGAAGTCACCATCCCTCTTCCTTAGCTTTTGAGGCCTAGATTGTTGTCTATTTGTTGTGTTGTGTATTTGGTGTTTTCCCTTCCCCTTAACCTGTGACATGTGTGCTGTGGAGATCGAATGCAGATGGAGCAGATAAAAACACGTGAATATTTTCAACTTATGGAAGCTGCTTGATTTACTTGTGAATAGATGGTAAAGGCAAAGTCTGCTGGAGTGTTGCCATCAGCGTCTTCATTATGTTTACTGCAGGACCCACAACGACATAATTTGGTCCATACAGCAAACGGAGGTGTACAATTACTAATATTAGTATTATTATTAATTTTCCTGAAAAAAAACAAGTTTGAATTAAAAAATGAAAGGATAATGAAAGGATAATGGAATTCAGTTGAAACAGAACAAAGTCTACAATCACCCATCAATTTTCCCCCAAAAAATGTCACCACTACGTAAATCGGTCCATATAGCAAATGGAGGTGTACAATGACCCATCAATTTTCCCAGAAAAAGACTGCAAATAGGCCCTTATTTTTTTACTCTTTTACACTACACAAAAGGCTTTTCAACATATAAATGCAAAGCTGAATGGCGAACATATTTTTCTTTTGCCACTAATACAGGACAAAAAGTGCTTTCGAACAGAAAACTGCACCGCTGAACAGCAAATAATTATTTTTTTTCCACTAATACACGCCACAACAGGCTTTAGAACAGATAACTGCACCGCTGAGCAGCAAATATGTTTTTTCTTTTTCCACTAATACACGCCACAAAAGGCTTTAGAACATTTAACTGCACCGCTGAACGGCAAATATATTTTACTTTTGCCACTAATACATGACAAAAAGGGCTGTAATTTAGCACTTCACCACACAATGGCTAATAAGCCCCTTTTTCCCCACTAATACAAGACAAAAAATGCTTTAGAACATATAACTGCACCGCACAAGGGCAAATAATATGTAGAAATATTTCCTTGTAATAAACCCTTGCACACTAATAAGATTGGTTTGCTGGAATTACAGAGCTGTATAATGGCAATTCCTCCCTATCCTTTCTCTACACCTTGAATAATCTTGCCCTGCACTTGTAAATAGTTTTTTTTTAGCACAATTAAGTTTTTTCTATTATTGTCCCTAGCGCCTGCAAACATCTCTCCCTGCACTAAGTACACTGGTAAATGGCAGAATCTAAGATGGCTAACGCTATTTATAGGGCTGTGACATTACAGGGCTGGCTGCTGATTGGCTGCATGCATGGCATTATGGGTGATCCCACCTTCCCAGAGTTTCTTTCTCCATGAAAAAATGTGATTCATTACCACGAAGCACAAGGAAATTCGGCTTTCGTGCAAATCAAATTTTTCCTGAAATTCAGATCGAAGTTCACTTTGTCAACTTCGATTCGCTCATCTCTAGCAGCTGATATCAAACATCAAATGGTAAAAAGTGGAATCAGTAGTCAGATTTGTCAAAAGAAATCTGAAAGTAGGCAAAGCTGATCCCCAACATTTGAGTCATCAGAAGCATTTCAGTTTCAATTCAGCCAGCACCGTTGATTAGCTTCCGGATGCACAGTGATTTCTGCCCTCAGGAGCCATGTTTCTTTGAAGGGAGACTTCAAAAACGTGACAAAATAAGTTGGATGTGTTTTCATTATGTATATTACCAGACAGACGGCACATTAAGAAGAACCTCAGCACATTGTCTATGCAAAAAGAGTCTGAGACAACCTTTGCAGCCAATGACTCTTCTACCATGTACAGAAGCGTCAAACGCCAAACAGTTTGACGTATTCCATGTAACAATACCAAGTGAAACCTATTATTTTTTAATCTGGTGGGCCTGTGAAGCCTTGTTAGTTTTCATGCAGAAAGGCCGCTATTAATAAAATATTCCTCTAGCGACAAAGAATTTTACATAAAAAACTGTGATTAAATAAACAGTCACAGATCATTATTGCAAGCAGTGTCCAAAAATCTGAACTGTGAATGTAACTTACCGAGGCACTGAAAGTTGATAGGGGAAGTCTGAAAATAGAGGGGTGGTCTTCAGTCATCAAAGTTCTTCAAATAATCTGACTTGCATGTTCAAAAAAATAAATTAAAAAAATCATAGCCGTACTTGATGAGCTTTTCAGGTGAAGCTCTGTGTTTTTTAGTTATACCCCTTTTTATAACATTTTGCTTAAAGCGGTTGTCCAAGTTATATTTATTGATGACCTATCCTCAGGATAGGTCATCAATATCAGATCGGCGGGGTCAGACACCCGGCCCCCACTCCGATCAGCTGTTTGAATAGAAGGCGCGTGCGGTGTCAGTGCTGCCTCCTCTTCACTGTTCACCTTCTAGCCGTTGCATCTGCAGTGGTGAGCAGGTGTAATTACACCCAAGCCGTCCCATTCATTTCAATAGGAAGGCTTGGGTGTAATTACACCTGCTCACCACTGCAGATGCAACGGCTAGAAGGTAAACAGTGAAGAGGAGGCAGCGCTGACACTTCTCTTCAAACAGTTGATCGGGGGGGGGGGGGGGGGGGGGGTCGGACCCCCGCCGATCTGATATTGATGACCTATCCTGAGGATAGGTCATCAATAAATATAACTTGGACAACCCCTTTAAAGGAGTTGTCTTTTTAGGATAAATCCAATTTGTTACAAAGAACTTACAGGATGTTCTGATGCTGGAATCCCTAATGAGCAGCTGTAATATGTGGGAGAAGAAGGTTAACCACTTCACATCTGGGCCATTTCTACCTTCCTGACAGAGCCTAATTTTGCAAATCTGGCATCTGTCACATTATGTGGTAATAACTCTGGAACACTTTTACTTATCCAAGCCATTCTGAGATTGTTTTCTCGTGACACATTGCACTTCATGACAGTGGTAAATTTGAGTCGATATATTTCACCTTTATTTATAAAATAATCCCAAATTTACTCCAAATTTGGAAAAATTTGCAGTTTTCAAAATTTATATTTCTCTGCTTTTAACCTTCTCCCGTCACACTAACGCCGAAAGGCGTCAGTGCTGCGGCGCTCCCAGGTCACACTAACGCCGATTGGCGTCATCTCGCGTGAGCCGAGATTTCCTGTGAACGCGCGCTCACAGGAGCGCGCGTTCACAGGATTGCGCAGTTCACAAGTTCATCTGCAGCCTGCCGGCCGCGATCATTGGCTGGCAGGCTGTGGATTTTTGAATCGACCAATGAAATGGTTATGTCAGACACTATTTTGAAAATAGCGTCTGATATAACTGCTGCCTGGTCCTCTGGTGGTCCCTTTTGCTTGGATCGACCACCAGAGGACACAGGCAGCTCTGTAAGTAGCACCAAATCACCACACTACACATTAGATATTACCCTGTCATTTATTTAACCCCTTATTTAGCACCTGATCACCCATATTAGACTCCCTGATCACCCCCTTATCCACCCCCCTGTCATTGATCACCCCCCCTGTAAGGGTCCCTCATCCCTGCCAGGTAGTTAGCTACTTGCTAGGTAGTTTAGCGCCCAGCCCACCGCACCACAGTCACTGATTTGTCGCTGATCAGCGTCATCGCTGTCGCTAATCAATACTAGTACTATATAGTATCTGTAAGTGATCAATACTGATCGCAATCAGATCTATAGATAAGTACATTAGGGTTACCTTAGGTTCTACAAAAAACGCAGTGTTCGCCCGATCAGGTCTGATCTTGTGCGCACACTTGCGTTCAGTCCGCCCCACCGCAGTGACCGAATTATTTTTTTCTGATCACTGCAAAAACACTGTAAAATCACTGCGCCGCTATAAAGATCACTTTTGAGCTTTTTGGATCTTTATTAGCGATCGCAGCTTTACTTCACAAGCACTCCTTTTTACTAGGCAGGTTTGCTCTTTTTCCCGGGTAGTCTCAGAGGAATACCCCCTAAATTTAGTGAACCCAAAATGTCAAACAAGGGGTATTCCGCTGAAGAGGCCTACAGGATTCTGACCGTGATGGATGAAAGCGATGGGGACGCCTTATCCGCTGAATCCAGTGGTTCAGAATATGAACCTGTAGACAGCAGTGGCACTCTAACCGCTAGCGAAGATGACGAGGTAGAGGTCCCTGCTACGGTCAGGGGTACCCGATCCCATGTCAGTGTAATGCATACCCCGCATGATGAGCCTCATTTGCAGCAGAGTGATGCTAGCGCTGATCTTGCTTATGGTGCGGCATACACCAGCAGCGCAGCACACCCTGGACCTTCTACCAGCACTGCCGTATTCCCTGGTGAAGTGGCGAGCACCAGAAGGGCAGTTCCAGCTGGTACGGTGGCACGTGCAATAACTCCCCCGTCGCAGCCACCACGTTCACAGGCCCGTAGAACCCTTAGTCTCCCAGAGGTGCTGGCAAATCCTAATTGGCAATCCCCTGATTCCGCCGCACCCGTATTGCCCCCTTTCACCGCCCAGTCTGGAGTTTGCGTGGAGACGGCTCATTTAGGATCGGCCTTTCAGTTTTTTTAGCTGTTCTTCACCGCGGATCTCTATGACCTAGTTGTGGCTGAAACCAACCGCTACGCCACACAGTTTATTACCGCCAATCCGGAAAGCTACTATGCCCAGCCTTTCCGGTGGAAACCAGTCACCGTTTCCGAGTTTAAAATTTTTTTGGGCCTTATCCTCAGCATGGGTCTAACTAAAAAAAATGTATTGCGGTCATATTGGTCTAAAGACCCAATACATTACATGCCCATGTTCTCTGCTGCAATGTCCAGGGCACGTTTTGAGGTCATCATGTGCTTTATGCATTTCGCTGACAATAGCACCTGTCATCCAAGAGGCCACCCTGCTTATGACCGGCTCCACAAAATTCGGCCCCTCATGGACCATTTGTCATCCAGATTTGCAGATGCGTATACCCCTAATCAAAACATCTGCATAGACGAGTCCCTAGTACATTTTACCGGGCGCCTTGACATAAAACAGTACATCCCCAGCAAGCGCGCCCGGTATGGGGTCAAACTGTATAAGCTCTGTGAAAGGGCCACAGGCTATACATATCGTTTTAGGGTCTATGAGGGAAAAGACTCAAAACTGGAGCCGGTCGGATGTCCTGACTACCTGGGGAGCAGTGACAAGATTGTCTGGGACTTGGTGTCACCCTTATTCCACAAGGGGTACCACTTATACGTGGACAATTTTTACTCAAGCGTGGCCCTCTTTCGGCACTTACATATAGTCGGAATTCAATGCGGTGGCACCGCGCGACCTAGTCGCCGGGGCTTCCCCCCAACGGCTCGTTAGTACCCGACTTGCACGGGGGGAGAGGGCTGCCTTGTGTGACCAAGAACTGCTCGCAGTGAAGTGGAGGGACAAGAGGGACGTTTACCTTCTGTCCACCATTCACACAGACACGACTGTACAAATTGAAAGGGCAACTGGAGTCATTGTGAAACCCCTCTCTGTCCACGACTATAACCTTCACATGGGAGTGGTGGACTTCAATGACCAGATGTTGGCTCCCTATTTAGTTTCCCGCAGAACCAGACGCTGGTATAAGAAGGTGTCTGTTTATTTGATCCAATTGGCGATGTACAATAGTTTTGTTCTCTACAGTAAGGCTGAGAGAACAGGATCCTTCCTAAAATTGCAGGAAGAGATCATTTCGGAAATCCTGTATCCAGGAGGGTCCGTGCCCCAAGGCCCTGATGTAGTGAGCCGGCTACATGGCAGACACTTCCCGTCTGTCTATCCTGGTACCCCAACTCAACGTTCCCCAAGAAAAAGATGTTGTGTCTGTAGCAGGGGTGGAATAAGGCGTGACACCACCTTTTTTTGTCCTGACTGTCCTGACCAGCCTGCCCTATGCATAGGGGAGTGTTTCCGCAAGTTCCACACTCAGGTACACAATTAGCATAGGGATTGCCTACACAGGACAGGCACACAGGGGTCTTAGGGCCCTTTCACACAGAGCTGTCACAAACCTCTCCTTTCACCTGGGACAAAGTGCATAATGTACTTCGCCACATCTCTGGGCGATTTGCGCTTTGCACATTGTCCCATGGGGAAGGAGAGGTTTGTCCAATAAAGGTAAAAAAAAAAAAAAAAAAAAAAATCACCGGTAAGCAAAAAAGTTATTGTTCTGTTTCAAAAGTTTATAAAAGTTAATGTTAATAAATTTATTGCGTTGCGACCTGTTTTTTTTTTTTTTTTTTTTTTTACCTTCTAGGTGGACCAAGCGATCAAGCAGCTGCAGCACTGATGTGCATTCTGACAGAAGCATTGCGCTGCTGTCAGATTACACAAAAGTCAGTGTATGCGGCGCTGCAAGACGAGATTTCTCCTCTGCAGTAAAAGATACGTTTGCCGAGGCATACGAGCTGAGGAGGAGGCGGCGTTCCTATGCTTTGGCAAACACTTTGTATATATAAAAAAATATAAAAAAAACCGGCAATGATTTATTTATCCACATCGATTGATGTGAATGGAGAAATCGGGTTTGCCAGGGCATACGAGCTAAGTGGGTATGGATGTTGGGCGGAGCTCCTATGTCCTGGCAGACGCCTTTCCCCTCCTTTTTTTTTGGGCAGAGATTTTTTCATCCACATTGATCGATGCGAATGAAGAAATCTGTGCCGTTCATTTTTTTCTTTCAGCCCGGAGGCTGAACGGAAAAAAAAAATCTCATTACCTGTATGCTCAATATAAGGAGAATAGCAGAAACTCCTAATGCTGGCCATACATGTAATGATTGTGGAGACCCTGAAATGCCAGGGCAGTACAAACACCCCACAAATGACCCCATTTTGGAAAGAAGACACCCAAAGGTATTCGCTGAGGGGCATATTGAGTCCATGAAAGTTTTAAATTTTTGACCCAAGTTAGCGGAAATTGAGACTTTGTGAGAAAAAACTAAAAAAAAAAATCAATTTCCGCTAACTTATGCCCAAAAAATGTTTTTCTATGAACTCGCCAAGCCCCTCATTGAATACCTTGGGGTGTCTTCTTTCCAAAATGGGGTCACATGTGGGGTATTTATACTGCCCTGGCTTTTTAGGGGCCCTAAAGCGTGAGAAGAAGTCTGGGATCCAAATGTCTAAAAATGCCCTCCTAAAAGTAATTTGGGCACCTTTGTGCATCTAGGCTGCAAAAAAGTGTCACACATGTGATATCGCCGTACTCAGGAGAAGTTGGGGAATGTGTTTTGGGGTGTCATTTTACATATACCCATGCTGGGTGAGATAAATATCTTGGTCAAATGCCAACTTTGTATAAAAAAATGGAAAATGTTGTCTTTTGCCAAGATATTTCTCTCACCCAGCATGGGTATATGTAAAATGACACCCCAAAACACATTCCCCAACTTCTCCTGAGTACGGCGATACCAGATGTGTGACACTTTTTTGCAGCCTAGGTGGGCAAAGGGGCTCACATTCCAAAGAGCACCTTTAGGATTTCACCAGCCATTTTTTACAGATTTAGATTTCAAACTACTTCTCACGCATATGGTCCCCTAAATTGCCAGGGCAGTATAACTACCCCACAAGTGACCCCATTTTGGAAAGAAGACACCCCAAGGTATTCCGTGAGGGGCATGGAGAGTTCCTAGAATTTTTTATTTTTTGTCACAAGTTAGCGGAAAATGATGATTTTTTTATTTGTATCTTTTTCCTTACAAAGTCTCATATTCCACTAACTTGCGACAAAAAATAAAAAATTCTAGGAACTCGCCATGCCCCTCACGGAATACCTTGAGGTGTCTTCTTTCCAAAATGGGGTCACTTGTGGGGTAGTTATACTGCCCTGGCAATTTAGGGGCTCATATGCGTGAGAAGTAGTTTGAAATCAAAATCTGTAAAAAATGGCTGGTGAAATCCTAAAGGAGGTGCTCTTTGGAATGTGTGCCCCTTTGCCCACCTAGGCTGCCAAAGAGTGTCACACATCTGGTATCGCCATACTCAGGAGAAGTTGGGGAATGTGTTTTGGGGTGTCATTTTACATATACCCATGCTGGGTAAGAGAAATATCTTGGCAAAAGACAACATTTCCCATTTTTTTATACAAAGTTGGCATTTGAACAAGATATTTCTCTCACCCAGCATGGGTATATGTAAAATGGCGCCCTTACAGTAGAAACTCCCAAAAAGTGATCCCATTTTGGAAACTAGGGGATAAGGTGCCAGGTTTATTGGTACTATTTTGGGGTACATATAATTTTTTATTGCTCTATATTTAATTTTTTGTGAGGCAAGGTTTTGGCACTGTTTTTATTTTTTAAAACATTCATCTTACAGGGTAGATCATATGCTATTTTTCTAGACCAATTAATTACGGAGGCAATTATATCAAATATGTCTACTTTCTTTGTTTGCTTGTTTCAGTTTTACATTTTGCATTTTTGAAAAAGAAAAATTTTGTTTTTGTGTCTCCATTTTCTGAATGCCTATTTTTTTTTTTTTTATCTGCCAATCATCTGGTGCAGAGGCTCATTTTTTGCAGGAAGAGTTGATGTTTTTATTGGTATCATTTGTGGGTAAATATGATTTTTTGATCATTCATTATTACACTTTATGGGCAAGGTGACCAAAAAATTAGCTGTCTTAGCACATTTTATTTATTTATTTTTACAGTATTTACCTGAGAGGTTAGTTTGCATGATATTTTTAGAGAGCAAATCGTTATGGACGTGGCAATACCTAATTTGTATACTTTTTCTTATTTATTTAAGTTTTACACAATAATAGCATTTTTTAAACAAAAAAAATGATGTTTTGGTGTCTCCATAGTCTGAGAGGCATAGCTTTTTTATATTTTGTCCGATTGTCTTAGGATCTCATTTTTTGCAGGATTTGATCGCTTGGTGTTGCACTTTATGTGATGTTAGGTGGCAAAAAAGGATTTTTTTGGGCACTGTTTTTATTTCTTATTTTTTTATGGTGTTCATCTGAGGGGTTAGGTCATTTGATAGTTTTATAGAACTGATTTTTACGGATGCGGCAATACCTAATATGTCTATTTTTATTTTAATTATTTCACTTTAACACAATAATAGCAGTTTGGAAGGGAAAAAAAAGCATATTTTAGTGTCTCCATTGTCTGAGAGTCATAGTTTTTTAATTTTTTGACAGATTGTTTTAGGTAGGGTCTCATTTTTTATGGGATGAGGTGACTGTTTGATTGGTAATATTTTGGGCAGCATACACCTTTTTGATCGCTTGGTGTTGCAATTGAGGTAAGGTGACCAAAAAATTGCTTTTTTTGGCAATGTTTTTATTTTTTATTTTTTACGGTATTAACCTGAGGGGTTAGTTACGTGATATTTTTATAGAGCTGGTTGTTACGGACGCGGCAATACCTAATATGTATACTTTTTTTATTTATTTCAGTTTAATACAATAATAGCATTTTTTAAACAAACATCCATTCAGAGATAAACATCCACCAATAGGACTTTTATATGGTTGATAGATAAGTGGTTGATAGATAAAGGCCTATAACCACCTAACTGTTTTGCCAGAGTCCAGCTCCAGCAGTTGGAAAAGTATCTAACTGGAGGGCTGCTTTCAGACAATACCAGAATGACAGCAATACGTTTAGGACAGGGGAAGATATCACTGATAGAAATCGGGATACTGTGAATACAGCTGAAAGTGAAAGTAAAAGCAGGTTTTACCCGCGATTATTCACGATTCAATCTCTAACAGTGATTTCACCTCTGTTGCTTGGAGTTTAGCTTTATTTCTGGTCTTGAATGAAAGCCAGCTTTCAAACAAGACCAATTGCATGTTTCTAGCTGCTACCATTCAGGATATAGCAGCATCTAAAGCAGCCCTCCGGCTACTTTTTCCACTGCCCGAGCTGGACTCTGGCAAAACAGTTAGGTGGTTAAACAGGACTGCCTCTATTTAACAGAGTATTCAAAAATTGATTTTCTAAGCTAAATAACCCCTTTAATGGTGAATTGGTCTACTTCCAGCTAAATTATTCTCTTAAATAAAGCTAAATGAATCTGAAAGCTGTCTTGTTTAAAAATTACTTTTTCACATACCCTGTTAGAGAGTTAATACAGAGCTGGTCTCGGTTGAGTATCCTCATCTCTTGGCCAGGGTGGAGAGTGACAACACATCACACTCTATAATCACATTATAAAATATTAATATTCTGCATTAAAGGAGTTGTCTACCTTTGGGGCCTTTTGGACAGACCCCCCCCCCCCTCCCCCCTTATTCCCCAGATTTGCAGAGTGAAGCATACTTACCTACTCCTGATCTCAGGATTCCATCTCCTTTGGTCCCCTGCTGCCGCGCTCTCATACTCTTGACAGAAACACGTGTGACTACAGCCAATGACTGGCTGCAGCAGTGACGTGTCCCCCATGCATCATGGCAATAGGTAGCACAACACATGGGAGATACACATCAAAGACTGGCCACAACGGCATGTGACCCCCGTCAACCAGATTGTGGCAGCAGCAGCTCAAAGGAGCTGGAACCCTGTGATGGGGTGTAGATATGCCTCCCTCTGCAGCTTAATCTGAAGAAGTCTGGCTGAAAGGCCCCCAAAGGTAGACAACCACTTTAAATATTAGGTTATTTGGTTATTATAACATATTTTCAAATGAAGGATCCTTTTTTCTTTTGGCAACAGGTGAGAGCAAAGTTCTAACTTCAAGCTACTGAGCATCAAAACATGAGCCCCCAATCTGTGCCACATATAATACTGATGTCACCGGGACCTCAGGTACCATGCACAGGTATGGCTGCTACTTCCACACCTTTTATAGCTATATCTATTGTTGAAAGCTCTGTCCCTTTAAATGGCTTTAGAGCAGCTTGTTTTCTTTTCAGAATATTTGTTTTCAGTTTCTCAAATTTAGGTAGGGTACTGGCTGGTCTTGGCAGTTTTTAAAACAAATAATTGGGGATATTTTCTCTACTTCTTATAAACATGTTCAGAATTCAGTCTTAGAATTTGGTGAAATTTTCAGTTTGAACATCAAGTCATCCCATACACCAGGAATAAGGAACCTTCAGAACTTCAGTTGTTGTGAAAATACAATCCCTGCATGCTCCATTCATTTTTAAGGGAGTTCTGAGAAAAGCAGAGCAAGTATGCATGCTGGGAGCTGTAGTTTCACAACTGTTGGAGTGCCGGAGGTTGCTTACCCTGACATGCATCTTTACTGATGTTGAAGTCTAGGTTCTGCAATTGTCAGTCCATTGCCAACAAATCTTTAGTTTCATAAGTTTGTATTGGTCTTTAACTGCAGCTGGAGTCCATAGAATGAATTTTCCCTGATCAAAATTCTGAAAGGTTCTACAAGAATTATGACTAGGGTTGAACGAACCAAGACTTTTTCAATGAAGTTCGGGTTCGGTGTTCGGGTGATTTTATTATTTTCCAATTTAACATGGTTATAATGGAAAATAATAGCATTCTTAAGACAGAATGCTAAATAAAATGGCCATTGAGGGGTTAAAAATAATAATAAAAAACCTCACCTCATCCACTTGATCTCGCAGCTGGTATCCTCTTCTTTCTGCAGGACCTGCAAAAGGACCTGCGATTACGTCACCGCACTCACAACGTGGTGAGCGTGGTGACGTCATCCCAGGTCCTTTTTCAGGTCCTGCAGAAAGAAGAGGATACCTGCTGTGCGATCAAGTGGATGAGGTGATTTTTTTTCCCCCTCAATGGCCATTTTATTTAGCATTCTGTCTTAAGAATGCTATTATTTTCCACTATAAGCATGTTATAACGGAAAATAATAAAGTGAAGTTCTGATCCCCATTGACTTTATTGAGGTCTGGGTTTGGGGTCAAGTTCGGGTCTAGAACCCGAAATTTGACCTGAAGTTCATCCGAACCCAGCGAATCCGAACTTCTACCGGTTCACTCATCCCTAATTATAATGATTCTTGATCCCTTAAATTAGAAACAAATCATCTCCAGATGTTGGTCTACATCTTATATGGAAATGTCCATACAACTGACTGATGGTTGTAGTCATATTGTCAAATATCTAAATTTTAGACTCCTACTTAGTCCATAAACCTTTCTCTACATCCCATGTGTCAATTCTCTAGCAAAAAATGTCTTCTTTCTAAATGTTTTTCTTTTTTTCAGGAGCTTCAGTCTTGTGTTAGGAGAGTATAGCTGACTATAGTGATAAGTTTATTTTTAATCCAGCCTTTTATTAATATATACCTTCCTTCCTCATCTATTATCTTATCTTTTTCTTTAAAGTCTAGATTTTTGTTAATTAGAATAGAGACTCCCTTCCTTCTCCTTAATACTGGCATTGTACCATATTGTACTGTATATGTATTATTTTTGGATTGTGGTGTGTAATAATTTTTTGAATGCGTTTCCTGTATCATGGCAATACCTACCTTCTTTTCCTTTAAGTATCTCAGGATCTCTGACGTTTTTGAGGGATGTTGAATCCATTGACATTATAAGATGCGACTACAAAGTCCTGCATAATGAATTAGAGTACACAGTAATTTTTCCACATGTGACATATAACCTTAATTCAACTAGAAAGGCAAAATAAAGCAAAGTAACATTTGAGTAAGGATTGCTATAGCTGTACATCTCAATCATGAGCTTCTTGTACAGCAATGATTCCCCTTCAGCATGGAGTATCTAGATTTTATTCAATCATTATTAGGGTCGGATCACCCCCATCGTACCTCAACAGTTGGTCAAATAAACTTAATAAATACTTTAATGAAAAGAAAACACAAATGATTTTGCAATCTTCTATACCAAGAGTGACTTTGACCAGACTCCAAGAAGCTCATTATAAACTTGTTACTAGATGGTATAGAACTCTTGTTCTCCTTCACAAGAATAATTCAAAGATTCCTGTACACTGTTGGAGGTGTGGTGGGGGATTGGATCTTTCACACACATATGGATCACATATGACAAGATATGTGTGAAAGATCCCCTATGGCTCAAATTCAATCAGATAATCTCTGAAATATGTAAGACAAAGGTGGAAGTAGATAGGGAACTAGTCTTATTAGGGATCTACAATAAAAAACACTCATGCCTTAGAGATAGGCTTTTCCCTTTTCTGATTACAGCACTGAAGACTATCATTCCAAAACATTGGATGTGTACAGCTACTCCTCCTATTCAGGAATGGATAGCAAAGGTTACAGTAATTAATAGATTCGAAAAGCTGAAGTGGACGGTGTTAGGAAATCTCAAATTGTATCTCAGGATCTGGACCAGATGGAACGACTACATCTCCACAGACAAAATTTCTAAATATTTTGATTGAATAAAGGTTTTTCATAATATTCCTTTTCTTGGATATGCCATATAACATGTGACATTGTTCTGTTCTCCCCCTTTTAAACCTTTGTTTCCCTTTTTTCCCTCCCCTCTCCCCTCTTCCCTTCTTCCTTCCCCTTTCACCACTTGCGCACTGGCTTTTGAATATCGCTATAATTTTAATTGAATCATAAAAATTAGTTTTGTTTCTCAGTCATAATATACCTTACTTTTAGATTGATTAGATGTGCTTATTTATAGTATATTCATTAGAATTATTACCCTAGTGCATTTTTTTCTTTATTCGTAATATTTATTACTTTCATATCAATACTGATCTCTTTTTGATTGAATACTTTGATTGTAATGGTGAATAGAACCATGTGCACTGTTAATAAAAGTTTTATTTTTCTTGTTTAAACTAATAAAAATAAAATTTACAAAAGGAGAGTATAGCTGACCGAATTTCTTGAACATGGAAAAAGGAGTATAGGCTTGGTCCCATTTCTAGACCAGTTTGTTTTTGCTTCGTGAGCAGGTGGTTCTGCCTCATGTGCTAAAGGGGAGCTGTCGTTCCTAAGCCACTGCTTATCTCTCATCTCTATTGGCAAGTATAATGGAAGCATCAGATGACAGAAAAATGTGTGGATTTTGCTCCTCATATCCATGGACTAACTACATTTGCAATTTACTGAAGATAGAAGTGGTGCAATACTATGGCTATGCCAGAAAGTGATGTCACCATGGATATAAAGCAAAGTGTACATAAAGTCTAAAGTGTATTTGCATAAACTTTTAACATTGTTTGATGTTTTAAAGAATTGAATGTATTCTAACTGTGCAAAATACAATGTATGCTGGACCGAAAACCATTAATAATTTTTTTTGGGGGGGTCATAATGAAGTCGGAGAATGCCAGCTGTCTGCTTGTTCTACAAGTGAGCGGCATAGACGAGACAGATTTATATGGCATATGTCACAGCATGAATATGCCACAGTAACACTAATATCCCTGCAACCTCATGAGGGAAACACAGACTTCCCATCTTTCACATCAGACTATTCATTTTCAAGGTTCCATGAGATGATGTAGAATTAGAATTCTGAGCTGTGTCTTTGGAATGTAGACATCTGCCAAGACTGTGGGCGGACATCTCCTTATAATTCATGGCTTTATTTATTACATATTATGGTTACAGAACAGTGTACACAGCCCAGGAAAAGCAGAGTGAAGACACTGCACTGATACAAGTAATTTCCAGGTTATTCTCTAGATGCCTGAGGAAAATGCACTGGGAATGAAGAGTTGCATGATTCCATGAGACTGTATCTCACATTACTCAGAAGACAGTATCACATGTTTAAATACAGCAGCTCCAGTAGTTGGTTCACGCTGCAAAGGTGCAAATAACTTTTTTTTATACCCACTGCACCCCCCCACTGGTAATAACTGTATAACCATCACTACACCGTAAGTATCATAAAGTACTGGTGCAGTGAGCCAGTGGTCCAAAAGTACTACGGTTACATAACTATGCACTTTCAGTACTACAAATGGTTAAAGTGACTTTATTATGCATGTGTATCTCAAATGGCTATATATGGAAAGGGAATAGTTAAATGGCAAACTTTAGAGACAGTTGCCGGATGGTGGGCTGGCACCACCCTTCTGGTTAGTGAGTTGCTGCCGAGTAATTAAGAGAGAAGCTGTGTATTGTTGATGCTAGTTTTTTAGGCTTTGTGGCGTTTCCCTCTGGTAGACAGGATTAGCGGATGCAGTATAGAAGCAACAACAAGTTCTTCGGATCAAACAGTTCAGTGTTTTATTCACACTTTAAACCAGTGGCAAAATAAGCAGTCATAATCAAACAAAAAGTCACCTTGCGGTGTTGGTGTTAATTCACACCATGCTGCAATTCTGCCTCAAAGAGTCCTTGACCATAGCAGCACCAACCTGCTTTCACGCCAAACAGGTAGCAAGCCTTTATCCAGACACAAGCCTCCCAGATCCCTATTTAAGGACAGCCAGGTGCTGCCAAAACCTGGATCGGCACTTAAAATCCGGTATTTGACCTCACCTGGCTGTAAATCAGCCCAGCAGCACATGTTGGGAGGAAAATACCTGTTTTCCCAGACAAAACCTCTCACTGTGTCAAAGCCTGAATAGCAGATACCAGTGTGTGAGCAGCATCCTATGTAAGTGTAGCTGTAATAGAAGTGAAGGAGAATCCATATTCAGGAAAATCACCATCCCTGTGAGTGAAAAGCTGAAAGAAAAGCAACTCTGCTCAAAGCTAACCCCAAACAGAGGAAGAAGCATTGCATCTCTACAGAAGGTTGAGGACCATTAATAGGGACAGTGCATGGACAAAAAGCCAGTGAAGGTAACGCATATTTAATACATATGTGCAGCGCTATGGAATGAATGGCGCTTTAATAATAAATAATAATAATATTAATATTTAAGGCTGTAGACTTCACTGCATGTGCTTTGGGTTATATTGCTTCAGACACCTGCCACACTACTGAGACTACACCCTGCAGTTGAGCATTGTAGTACAAGATATAAAATTGCACTCCTTTGGTCATTTGGGAAGATTGTATTGTTTGCTGGAGAAAGAGACTCGGAGGGGACTTTTGTCATTTCCAACCCCTATACACAGACTTTGGGCAACATTCTACTCTGTGATGTTTCTGAGAACTGCATCCATTACTTGTACTTGTACTGTGCCACCCATCATCCACTCAGTAAAAGGGAGACTGTCTTTTGCTTTTATCAAGCTGGCCTGGTCATTTGTATGCATATCCAACCCAGTCTCCTGTTTTCCGGCCTTGGATCTTGAAGCTCATCTAACACCAAGGGCACCCCAGCCACCACCAGTCAGGAGTGTGCCCTGAGGGGAAGAAAGAGTGTGCCCCCACCCCCAAACACTGCATGTCTGGCGTGAGGGAGCGCTGGTGCAGGGTTAGCCAGCATGAGGATACTACCACAAGTGGCATACATAGAGAAGTAAGGGCCCCATAGCAAGGATCAAACCATCCCCCCACAAGGACAGAAGGGTTTCTACCTAAACCCTTTTCAATGACCCTTAAACTATTTTTCCACTGCTTCATTTGCTAAAAGTTTTTCCTTTGGAGAAGATAATCATAACTAAGACTGGGCACCCTCTTGCCCTGGGCCCCATAGCAATAGCATGGCCAGCCTATATGGTAGTTTCGCCCCTGGCTACCACCCTCATGGCCACCACTACCACTCCAATACATTTTAGTTTATACCCTTCTACCATTCTCAAACCTCTTCTTCTATATTGGTTTGAAGATTACACTGGAATTCTCACTGGGAGAAAGACCTGTGGTCATGTAACCAAGGTGTCTTGACAGTGAAGACAGCCAGTGGGCAGCGAAGCAGGAGATGCTAAGGGTATGACAGGTGAGACAGCGGGAGGTATCACCGTAATCACATTAACCCGGAGAATGAAAGTAATAGTCAGTCAGTTTTACCTCATAGGTAACTCCTTAGAAATAAAACCTATAAAACTGTGTCAGAATTGTGTATTTTTCCCAATTCCATTTTTCAGCTTCCCACTACATAGTACAACTTGTCCCACATACAGCTATGTGAACGGAAATATAAAAAAAGTTATGGCTCAAGGAAGATAGGGAAGAAAAATGAAAGCGCAAAAATGAAAAAAAGGGTTTAACGAAAAATATTCTACAGTTTTCAATTCAGCACCTGAATCTGAATACTTTTGTGATTGCATGTAATGATAAATTTAGCATAACATAGCTATTCAATAAAATGTACTTCTATAGCGCCACCTGCAATTTTTTTTTTCCTTATTTCTGTATCCAGCTCACTGAGATGGCTGCATTTTATCCTTCTACTGCCTCCTGAGTTGTGATAGGACGAGAGCTGCAATAGAATTGACAGTAGAAAAGACACTCCACTTGAGCTGTCGGCTTGATAGAAATATAGAAAAGCAATGAACGGGGAGATCTCTGGATCCAGGTGAGGTACAGGTCTTGTTCTAGGTTATGGGATAACCCTTTTAATTAAAATCTGACCCAGAGTGCTTTGGACCTCAGATTGGGTAAAGGTTTACCTTCCAACAAGAAAATGACCCTAAGCACACATCCAAGACAACATTAGAGTGGCTTGGGACAATTCTGAGAATTTTTGCTGATTCTGTTCAAAGTACAGAAATATTCTTAATGAAAATCTGATGTAGAGTGCCCCGGACCTCAGATTGGGTAAAGGTTCATCTTCCAACTAAACAATGACTTTAAGCACACAGCCAAGATAACACAGGAGTGGCTTTGGACAAGCTGTGAAGAGCCCTGACTTGAACCTATTTGAACATCTTTGGAGAGACCTGAAAATGGCTGTGTACCATGGTCCCATCCAACCTAACAGAGCTTGAGAGGATCTACAGAGAAGAATGCCAAGAAAATCCACAAATCCAGGTGTGTAAACCTTGTGGTATCATACCAAATAACCATGCTAGGGAGCTGATCCAGACTTCTGTGACTGACACTTGAGCGAGCCCTTACCCCTGAAGAGGAGACTAATCTAGATAACACCAGTGTTTTTTTGAAAATTTACAGCCTGGGGACTGTTACATGGTAGACCTGAGTCTGAAAATTTGGAGTGAGTAGTAACTACAGATTATGACTTAACCAGCCCTGCAACCATATGCTGTGTGTGTACTGAGCCCCGAGAATAGCTGCATTGTTAATGTACATGATGAGATGTACTGAGGCCTGACCTAAAAGACTATCTAGTGGCTCTTGGCGACTGCCTGTTAAGCCTGTTGTAAGTACCCTGTGAGTCTGTGCTGTGCCTCTCATTTACGAATGTGTAACCATCAAGACTTCTGCCACAGTACTGTTTGTAACCAACAAGTTTGTTCCCTATCTGAGGGACTGTAATCATAGCGGTGTTGATGTCAGTCACACTGTAGGTTTCTGAGCAACTTACAGGCCGAGCAGAAATGTTAAAAATAAATGTTAAAAGCTTATCTACAATGGCTCTGTCAGCAGTATCTGTCACGAACCTGCGGACGTGAACTCACTGTGCCACGTGTCCTACCTCCTCTAATTGCGTTGTCTAAGTGAACCCGTTGATCTTCACAGTACCCCTGATTATGGTGATAGGCTTTCCTGAGGAGATCACCAGGTCGCTACCTCTTGAGGAGTATTGGCACACGAGGCAGCTGGTCCAGGCGGGCCAGGAGGTACCTGAGCAAGGTACCACAGGTACAGACGTAACCAGGAGCAACAATGCAGGACCGAAGGATGAGGCAGATGCGAAGTCAAACATGCAACAGGTCAGGGCAGGCGGCACAGGTACAGGTACAGGTCAAGCAATCTGGATCTGCAACAGGAGAGTCAAGGCAAGTCTGAGAGAGAGTCCAGGAATACAAGTACGAGTCAGGAACACAAGCAGATATCAGGAACCTTAACAGGACACAAGGACATTGACACTGAGGAATTTGGGAAGGGAGCTGAGACACTTCTATATGTGCAGGAGGGCTAGGATTGGTCAGCAAGGTCAGTGACACGTGCCGGCCCTTAAGGTAATACTGCAGGAAACAAGCAGCAATCAGGCTATGGCCAGAACTGAAAGGAAACACTGGCAGCAGATCACCGCTGAACACAGTGCCCAGGACAGCGGTGTTAACCACTTCAGCCCCGCTAGGTGAAACCCCCTTCATGACCAGAGCACTTTTTACACTTGGCACTACACTACTTTCACCGTTTATCGCTCGGTCATGCAACTTACCACCCAAATGAATTTTACCTCCTTTTCTTCTCACTAATGGAGCTTTCATTTGGTGGTATTTCATTGCTGCTGGCATTTTTACTTTTTTTGTTATTAATCAAAATGTAACGATTTTTTTGCAAAAAAATGACATTTTTCACTTTCAGCTGTAAAATTTTGCAAAAAAAACGACATCCATATATAAATTTTTCGCCAAATTTATTGTTCTACATGTCTTTGATCAAAAAAAATGTTTGGGCAAAAAAAAAAATGGTTTGGGTAAAAGTTATAGCATTTACAAACTATGGTACAAAAATGTGAATTTCCGCTTTTTGAAACAGCTCTGACTTTCTGATCACCTGTCATGTTTCCTGAGGTTCTACAATGCCCAAACAGTAGAAAAACCCCACAAATGACCCCATTTCGGAAAGTAGACACCCTAAGGTATTCGCTGATGGGCATAGTGAGTTCATAGAACTTTTTATTTTTTGTCACAAGTTAGCGGAAAATGATGATGATTTTTTTTTTTTTTTTTTTCTTACAAAGTCTCATATTCCACTAACTTGCGACAAAAAATAAAAAATTCTAGGAACTCACCATGCCCCTCACAGAATACCTTGGGGTGTCTTCTTTCCAAAATGGGGTCACTTGTGGCGTAGTTATACTGCCCTGGCAATTTAGGGGCCCAAATGTGTGAGAAGAACTTTGCAATCAAAATGTGTAAAAAATGACCGGTGAAATCCAAAAGGTGCACTTTGGAATATGCGCCCCTTTGCCCACCTTGGCAGCAAAAAAGTGTGACACATCTGGTATCGCCGTACTCAGGAGAAGTTGGGGAATGTGTGTTGGGGTGTCATTTTACATATACCCATGCTGGGTGAGAAAAATATCTTGGTCAAATGCCAACTTTGTATAAAAAAAAATGGGAAAAGTTGTCTTTTGCCAAGATATTTCTCTCATCCAGCATGGGTATATGTAAAATGACACCCCAAAACACATTCCCCAACTTCTCCTGAGTACGGCAATACCAGATGTGTCACACTTTTTTGCAGCCAAGGTGGGCAAAGGGGCACATATTCCAAAGTGCACCTTTCAGATTTTGCAGGCCATTTTTTACACATTTTGATTGCAAGGTACTTCTCACACATTTGGGCCCCTAAATTGCCAGGGCAGTATAACTACGCCACAAGTGACCCCATTTTGGAAAGAAGACACCCCAAGGTATTCCGTGAGGGGCACGGCGAGTTCCTAGAATTTTTTATTTTATGTCACAAGTTAGCGGAAAATGATGATTTTTTTTTTTTTCTCATTTTCCTTACAAAGTCTCATATTCCACTAACTTGCGACAAAAAATAAAAAATTCTAGGAACTCGCCATGCCCCTCACGGAATACCTTGGGGTGTCTTCTTTCCAAAATGGGGTCACTTGTGGCGTAGTTATACTGCCCTGGCAATTTAGGGGCCCATATGTGTGAGAAGTACTTTGCAATCAAAATCTGTAAAAAATGACCGGTGAAATCCGAAAGGTGCACTTTGGAATATGTGCCCCTTTGCCCACCTTGGCATCAAAAAAGTGTCACACATCTGGTATCGCCGTACTCAGGAGAAGTTGGGGAATGTGATTTGGGGTGTCATTTTACATATACCCAGGCTGGGTGAGAGAAATATCTTGGCAAAAGACAACTTTTCCCATTTTTTTATACAAAGTTGGCATTTGACCAAGATATTTTTCTCACCCAGCATGGGTATATGTAAAATGACACCCCAAAACACATTGCCCAACTTCTCCTGAGTACGGCGATACCAGATGTGTCACACTTTTTTGCTGCCAAGGTGGGCAAAGGGGCACATATTCCAAAGTGCACCTTTCGGATTTTGCAGGGCATTTTTTACACATTTTGATTGCAAAGTTCTTCTCACACATTTGGGCCCCTAAATTGCCAGGGCAGTATAACTACCCCACAAGTGACCCCATTTTGGAAAGAAGACACCCCAAGGTATTCCGTGAGGGGCATGGCGAGTTCCTAGAATTTTTTATTTTTTGTCGCAAGTTAGTGGAATATGAGACTTTGTAAGGAAAAAAGAAAAAAAAAGAAAAATCATCATATTCCGCTAAATTGTGACAAAAAATTAAAAATTCTAGGAACTCGCCGTGCCCCCCACGGAATACCTTGGGGTGTCTTCTTTCCAAAATGGGGTCACTTGTGGCGTAGTTATACTGCCCTGGCAATTTAGGGGCCCAAATGTGTAAGAAGTACCTTGCAATCAAAATGTGTAAAAAATGGCCTGCGAAATCCGAAAGGTGCCCCTTTGCCCACCTTGGCTGCAAAAAAGTGTCACACATGTGGTATCGCCGTACTCAGGAGAAGTTGGGCAATGTGTTTTGGGGGGTCATTTTACATATACCCATGCTGGGTGAGAGAAATATCTTGGCAAAAGACAACTTTTCCCATTTTTTTATACAAAGTTGGCATTTGACCAAGATATTTTCCCTAACTTCTCCTGAGTACGGCGATACCACATGTGTGACACTTTTTTGCAGCCTAGATGCGCAAAGGGGCCCAAATTCCTTTTAGGAGGGCATTTTTAGACATTTGGATCCCAGACTTCTTCTCACACTTTCGGGCCCTTAAAAAGCCAGGGCAGTATAAATATCCCACATGTGACCCCACTTTGGAAAGAAGACACCCCAAGGTATTCAATGAGGGGCATGGCGAGTTCCTAGAATTTTTTTTTTTTTGCATAAGTTAGCGGATATTGATTTTTTTTTGTTTTTTTCTCACAAAGTCTCACTTTCCGCTAACTTAGGACAAAAATTTCAATCTTTCATGGACTCAATATGCCCCTCACGGAATACCTTGGGGTGTCTTCTTTCCGAAATGGGGTCACATGTGGGGTATTTATACTGCCCTGGCTTTTTAGGGGCCCTAAAGCGTGAGAAGAAGTCTGGAATATAAATGTCTAAAAATGTTTACGCATTTGGATTCCGTGAGGGGTATGGTGCGTCCATGTGAGATTTTATTTTTTGACACAAGTTAGTGGAATATGAGACTTAGTAAGAAAAAACAAAAACAAACAAAAAATTTCCGCTAACTTGTGTCAAAAAAAATGTCTGAATGGAGCCTTACCGGGGGGGGGGGGGGGGGTGATCAATGACAGGGGGGTGATCAATGACAGGGGGGTGATCACCCATATAGACTCCCTGATCACCCCCCTGTCATTGATCACCCCCCCTGTAAGGCTCCATTCAGACGTCCGCATGATTTTTTACGGATCCATGGATCGGATCCACAGAACGCATGCGGACGTCTGAATGGAGCCTTACAGGGGGGTTATCAATGACAGGGGGTGATCAGGGTAATCAGGGTGATCACCCCCCTGTCACTGATCACCCCCCCTGTAAGGCTCCATTCAGACATCCGCATGATTTTTTACGGATCCATGGATACATGGATCGGATCCACAGAACGCATGCGGACGTCTGAATGGAGCCTTACAGGGGGGTTATCAATGACAGGGGATGATCAGGGTGATCACCCCCCTGTCACTGATCACCCCCCCTGTAAGGCTCCATTCAGACATCCGCATGATTTTTTACGGATCCATGGATACATGGATCGGATCCACAGAACGCATGCGGACGTCTGAATGGAGCCTTACAGGGGGGTTATCAATGACAGGGGGTGATCAGGGTAATCAGGGTGATCACCCCCCTGTCACTGATCACCCCCCCTGTAAGGCTCCATTCAGACGTCCGCATGATTTTTACGGATCCATGGATACATGGATCGGATCCGTAAAAATCATGCAGACGTCTGAATGGAGCCTTACAGGGGGGTGATCAATGACAGGGGGTGATCAGGGAGTGTATATGGGTGTAAGGCTCCATTCAGACGTCCGTATGCTTTTTGCGGATCCGATCCTTGTATCCGTGGATCCGTAAAAATCATACGGACGTCTGAACGGAGCCTGACAGGGGGGTGATCAATGACAGGGCGGTGATCAATGACAGGGGGGTGATCAGGGAGTTTATATGGGGTGATCATGGGTGATCAGGGGTTTATAAGGTGTTAATGATACACGGGGGGGGGGGGGGTGTAGTGTAGTGTAGTGTGGTGTTTGGTGGGACTGTACTGACCTACCTGAGTCCTCTGGTGGTCGATCCTAACAAAAGGGACCACCAGAGGACCAGGTAGGAGGTATATTAGACGCCGTTATGAAAACAGCGTCTAATATACCTGTTAGGGGTTAAAAAATTCGGATCTCCAGCCTGCCAGCGAACGATCGCCGCTGGCATGCTGGAGATCCACTCGCTTACCTTCCGTTCCTGTGAGCGCGCGCGCGTTCACAGGAAATCTCGCGTCTCGCGAGAAGACGCGTATATGCGTCCAGGAGGAATAAAGCAACCACCTCCCGGACGCATATACGCGTACAGCGGTCGGGAGGTGGTTAAGCAGGGGAACAGCGTCGCACAGATATAGTGACTCAACAGATCACTATGAGAGACTAAAAAGTGTATTAGACTTGCAGTAAGTCTGTCAGATGATCGCTAATAAGGGTTTCTAGGAACGTTAGTTAGCAATGATCTGGCGGTATAATACTGTTGCCGATTACCTGATGAAGAAGCTCATTCATCGGGCATTTCCAATCTTTCAGCAGGTTTAAAAATCATCATTTGCTGGTGGCAGATTGTGATGTCTAATCACGATTGCTTGTCCCCATAGAGTGGAGGAGATTGCTACAACAAATAGCAGTGATCTCCGCTAACAACCAGGCGATTGCCTGCATAATCTGCCTGTCTAATACAGCCTTTAGACACTCTAGTGGACCCCATTATTTTTAACCACAAATAATAGGCGAGTTACTGGCATAATCAATTATACTCTATTCATTACAAATATGGCAGGGCATTGCACATTACCATATGACATTACTGCTTTAATAGTCACAGTCTCTTGTGCAAATAACATTCTGCTCCAGGAGTGTTCTTTGCACAATAGATGCTGCTTTAAATTTGTCTACTTATATTGATACATAAAAAGAATTAGAAGTCTGAATAGCAGCATGAATAAGCCTTTGGAGCTGTGCAATGCAAAATCACAGGCTTCGTCCACCAGCAGAGAAGCCACATTAATGCTGAGAGACAGCTGCATAAATTACACTATTAGTTGGCTTTTGGTGGCCACTGTATGAATCCTGTACATGTGTGATTATTTTAATGCTATAAAGAAGCACATTATCCGCAATTAGTTTATTGCCCATTTTCTCCCCTAAGACCACACTAATGTCTGCATTTTTCAGTTTTCTTTCTTCATAAAGTGATTGTATATTTTTAGAGAATTCTGAGATAAAAGATTGGAGTTGTCCATTCAGGAGCCCTATCTATTAGCCAGAGTGGTTACAAACTAGATCTTCACTTTGGAGGATCTGACATGCATTACAACAACAAGCATTTGGAGTATAGAAGAGTTGATTCAAAGGAAGGAAACATAGAGAAAAACATTCCTTTAGAATAATTTTACATGGTTTGATGAAAAGGAGAAAGAGGGAACAAACAAAATATGAGAAGAAACAGGGATCGGAGAAGAAAGAACGTTGGAAGGAAGAAATACAACAGGAGAAAAATCAGAAAGAACAAATGAAGAAGTAAGAAGAACAAGGAAGATGAATCAAAAAGGAAATGGACCAGGTGAGAGGGAAGAAGGAGCAGGGCCGCAGAAGAAGGACCAGAGATAGGAGGAGATGGAGGAAGGGTATAAGAAACAGAAAAGCACAAGAAGGAACAGAGGAGGAGGAGCAAGGAAAGAACAAAGAGGAATATAGAGGAACAAAGTAAGAAGAAGAAGAAGCATGCAAGAAAGAAAAATTAATCGGAAAGGAGGAGTTAAGGGTAAAAGGGACTAGGCAAGATGTCAAAGGCATCAGGATAAGGAAAATAAGTAAAATGAGCAAGGGAAGAAGGAACAGCAAATAAGAGGGAGAGGGAAGCAAAGAAAAGCAGCAAGAGAAAAAAATGGGAAAGGAGAGGAACACAGGATGAAGAAGCGTAAATTTTGACGTAAATTTGTTTTCCCTTAGTCCTAACAGCAGCACAAGTGGGGATTTGCCCCTGTGAAGCTGGTCAGGACAGGCAGAATTTTTATTGAACAAAAATCTCTGCCAAGTATCATTAATTAATTAATTGATGCCACCCCTATATAACCCGCCCCCTGCCTAAACGGGGTTGCTTTCTTAACAAGTAATTCACACAACCAAAAGGGTGGGAAATTTGTGTGCTGCTGTTAGGACTAAGGGAAAACAAATTTACGTCAAAATTGACGTTTCCCTTTCGTCCTAACCAGCAGCACAAGTGGGAAGGACTTTACACAAATCTGGGAGGGCAAAATATTATGTGTGAACATATATACCAACAAATAATTTCTCTCAGTCTAAGGGAGCGTAGCACTTAGAACGGAGTGTCCAAAGGCAGCTCCTTCAGCTCGCCTTGAATCTATATGGTAGTGAGAGATAAAGGTGTTCTGGGAACTCCAAGAGGCGGCAGCGCAAATTTGGTCTAAAGGAATTAATTTCCTTTCAGCATACAACGTAGATACTGCCCTGGTCGAATGGGCAGATACAAATGACGGCAGTGGCAGATTTTGTGATAGAAAGGTCAAACGGATATGTCCTTGATGCACCTACTCAAAGTAGGCTTGGAGGCTTTAAGCCCTCTGTTTTTCCCTGAGTAGGCTAGAGGGAGATTCTCAGATCTTCTGAAGTCCAGTGTTATGTGCAAATATATCTTTAGAACCCTTAGAATGTCCAGGGTGAGTAACTTTTCCTCCTCTGGAGACGTTGGAGCAGGGGAAAACTTCGGTAATGTTATTGTTTATTGTATAAGATTTGCGAATGAAGGCACCTTCGGCAAAAAGGTTGGCAGGAACCTCAACAGGACCCTGTCCTGGAGGAAAGTTAGGTATGGATCTGCCGCTCCTAGAGCTTGAAGTTCCCCAATTATTTTAGCCGAGGTAATGGCTAATAGAAAGGTGACTTTGAGAGATAGGAATCTCAAGTCTACCTCGTCTAATGGCTGAAAGGGAGGAACACACAACCCCTTTAGCACTATTGCTAGATCCCACTCAGGGATCGGTCTCAGGATGCTAGGTTTAAGTCTCTGAGCATCTTTAATAACCACCTCCGGACCGCCTAACGCAGATGTGCGGTCCGGAGGTGGCAGCCCTGCGCACAGTCACGCATATATGCGTCATCTCGCGAGACGCGAGATTTCCTGTGAACGCGCGCTCACAGGAACGGAAGGTAAGCGAGTGGATCTCCAGCCTGCCAGCGGCGATCGCTCCTTGGCAGGCTGGAGATCCGAATTTTTTAACCCCTAACAGGTATATTAGACGCTGTTTTCATAACAGCGTCTAATATACCTCCTACCTGGTCCTCTGGTGGTCCCTTTTGTTAGGATCGACCACCAGAGGACTCAGGTAGGTCAGTACAGTCGCACCAAACACCACACTACACTACACCCCCCCCGGTCACTTATTAACCCCTTATAAACCCCTGATCACCCATGATCACCCCATATAAACTCCCTGATCACCCCCCTGTCATTGATCACCGCCCTGTCATTGATCACCCCCCTGTCAGGCTCGGTTCAGATGTCCGTATGATTTTTACGGATCCACGGATACATGGATCGGATCCGCAAAACGCATACGGACGTCTAAATGGAGCCTTACAGGGGGGTGATCAATGACAGGCGGGTGATCACCTATATACACTCCCTGATCACCCCCTGTCATTGATCACCCCCCTGTAAGGCTCCATTCAGACGCCCGCATGATTTTTACGGATCCATGGATACATGGATCGGATCCGCAAAACACATGCGGACGTCTGAATGGAGCATTACAGGGGGTGATCAATGACAGGCGGGTGATCACCCATATACACTCCCTGATCACCCCCCTGTCATTGATCACCCCCCTGTAAGGCTCCATTCAGACGTCCGCATGTGTTTTGTGGATCCGATCCATGTATCCGTAAAAAATCATGCGGATGTCTGAATGGAGCCTTACAGGGGGGGTGATCAGTGACAGGGGGGTGATCACCCTGATCACCCCCTGTCATTGATCACCCCCCTGTAAGGCTCCATTCAGACGTCCGCATGTGTTTTGTGGATCCGATCCATGTATCCATGGATCCGTAAAAAATCATGCGGATGCCTGAATGGAGCCTTACAGGGGGGGTGATCAGTGACAGGGAGGTGATCACCCTGATCACCCTGATCACCCCCTGTCATTGATAACCCCCCTGTAAGGCTCCATTCAGACGTCCGCATGTGTTTTGTGGATCCGATCCATGTATCCATGGATCCGTAAAAAATCATGCGGATGTCTGAATGGAGCCTTACAGGGGGGGTGATCAGTGACAGGGGGGTGATCACCCTGATCACCCCCTGTCATTGATCACCCCCCTGTAAGGCTCCATTCAGACGTCCGCATGTGTTTTGTGGATCCGATCCATGTATCCATGGATCCGTAAAAGATCATGCGGATGCCTGAATGGAGCCTTACAGGGGGGGTGATCAGTGACAGGGAGGTGATCACCCTGATCACCCTGATCACCCCCTGTCATTGATAACCCCCCTGTAAGGCTCCATTCAGACGTCCGCATGTGTTTTGTGGATCCGATCCATGTATCCATGGATCCGTAAAAAATCATGCGGATGTCTGAATGGAGCCTTACAGGGGGGGTGATCAGTGACAGGGGGGGGATCACCCTGATCACCCCCTGTCATTGATAACCCCCCTGTAAGGCTCCATTCAGACGTCCGCATGTGTTTTGTGGATCCGATCCATGTATCCATGGATCCGTAAAAAAATCATGCGGATGTCTGAATGGAGCCTTACAGGGGGGGTGATCAGTGACAGGGGGGTGATCACCCTGATCACCCCCTGTCATTGATAACCCCCCTGTAAGGCTCCATTCAGACGTCTGCATGTGTTTTGTGGATCCGATCCATGTATCCGTAAAAAATCATGCGGATGTCTGAATGGAGCCTTACAGGGGGGGTGATCAGTGACAGGGGGGTGATCACCCTGATCACCCCCTGTCATTGATAACCCCCCTGTAAGGCTCCATTCAGACGTCTGCATGTGTTTTGTGGATCCGATCCATGTATCCATGGATCCGTAAAAAATCATGCGGATGTCTGAATGGAGCCTTACAGGGGGGGTGATCAGTGACAGGGGGGTGATCACCCTGATCACCCCCTGTCATTGATTACCCCCCTGTAAGGCTCCATTCAGACGTCCGCATGTGTTTTGTGGATCCGATCCATGTATCTGTAAAAAATCATGCGGATGTCTGAATGGAGCCTTACAGGGGGGGGTGATCAGTGACAGGGGGGTGATCACCCTGATCACCCTGATCACCCCCTGTCACTGATAACCCCCCTGTAAGGCTCCAGTCAGACGTCCGCATGTGTTTTGTGGATCCGATCCATGTATCCATGGATCCCTAAAAAATCATGCGGATGTCTGAATGGAGCCTTACAGGGGGGGGTGATCAGTGACAGGGGGGTGATCACAAGTTAGCGGAAATTTTTTGTTTGTTTTTGTTTTTGTTTTTTCTTACTAAGTCTCATATTCTACTAACTTGTGTCAAAAAATAAAATCTCCCATGAACTCACCATACCCCTCACGGAATCCAAATGCGTAAACATTTTTAGACATTTATATTCCAGACTTCTTCTCACGCTTTAGGGCCCCTAAAAATCCAGGGCAGTATAAATACCCCACATGTGACCCCATTTCGGAAAGAAGACACCCCAAGGTATTCGCTAAGGGGCATATTGAGTCCATGAAAGATTGAAATTTTTGTCCTAAGTTAGCGGAAAGTGAGACTTTGTGAGAAAAAAACCAAAAAAATCAATTTCCGCTAACTTATGCAAAAAATAAAAAATTTCTAGGAACTCGCCAGGCCCCTCATTGAATACCTTGGGGTGTCTTCTTTCCAAAGTGGGGTCACCTGTGGGGTATTTATACTGCCCTGGCTTTTTAGGGGCCCGAAAGTGTGAGAAGAAGTCTGGGATCCAAATGTCTAAAAATGCCCTCCTAAAAGGAATTTGGGCCCCTTTGCGCATCTAGGCTGCAAAAAAGTGTCACACATCTGGTATCGCCGTACTCAGGAGAAGTTGGGGAATGTGTTTTGGGGTGTCATTTTACATATACCCATGCTGGATGAGAAAAATATCTTGGTCAAATGGCAACTTTGTATAAAAAAAATAGGAAAAGTTGTCTTTTGCCAAGATATTTCTCTCACCCAGCATGGTTATATGTAAAATGGCACCCCAAAACACATTCCCCAACTTCTCCTGAGTACGGCAATACCAGATGTGTGACACTTTTTTGCAGCCAAGGTGGGCAAAGGGGCGCATATTCCAAAGTGCACCTTTCGGATTTCACAGGCCATTTTTTACAGATTTTGATTGCAAGGTACTTCTTACACATTTGGGCCCCTAAATAGCCAGGGCAGTATAACTACACCACAAGTGACCCCTTTTTGGAAAGAAGACACCCCAAGGTATTTCGTGAGGGGCATGGCGAGTTCCTAGAATTTTTTATTTTTTGTCGCAAGTTAGTGGAATATGAGACTTTGTAAGAAAAAAATAAAAAAATAAAATCATCATCATTTTCCGCTAACTTGTGACAAAAAATAAAAAGTTCTATGAACTCACTATGCCCATCAGCGAATACCTTAGGGTGTCTACTTTCCGAAATGGGGTCATTTGTGGGGGTTTTCTACTGTTTGGGCATTGTAGAACCTCAGGAATCATGACAGGTGCTCAGAAAGTCAGAGCTGTTTCAAAAAGCGGAAATTCACATTTTTGTACCATAGTTTGTAAATGCTATAACTTTTACCCAAACCATTTTTTTTTTTGCCCAAACATTTTTTTTTTTAATCAAAGACATGTAGAACAATAAATTTGGCGAAAAATTTATATATGGATGTCGTTTTTTTTGCAAAATTTTACAGCTGAAAGTGAAAAATGTCATTTTTTTGCAAAAAAATCGTTACATTTTGATTAATAACAAAAAAAGTAAAAATGTCAGCAGCAATAAAATACCACCAAATGAAAGCTCCATTAGTGAGAAGAAAAGGAGGTAAAATTCATTTGGGTGGTAAGTTGCATGACCGAGCGATAAACGGTGAAAGGAGTGTAGTGCCGAAGTGTAAAAAGTGCTCTGGTCATGAAGGGGGTTTCACCTAGCGGGGCTGAAGTGGTTAAGGAAACTCCTGATTAGGGGGTCTTGAGAAATCGGCCTACCAAAACATGCCGACAAAGCAGAGACATGAGCTCTGAGTGTAGATGGGCTTAGACCCTTGTCTAGACCATCTTGAAGAAACTGTAGGATCGCAGAGAGAGGAGGATCTGAGGGAACTACCTCTCTCTCAGTACATCATAGAATGAAAATCTTGTATATCCTGGAGTATTTATTGTTTGCGGACTCCGCCCGGGAGTGCGAGATTGTTCTCAAGACCTCCGCAGATAACCCTCTAGCATCTAGAAAGGACCTGTCAATCTCCAGGCTGTCAGACTGAGCCTCCTCAGATCTAGACAGGGACCTGTGTCCTGATACACTAGGTCCTGTATTAGGGGAAGTCTCCAATATGTGCCCTGACTCATCTGCATGAGCTGGGTGAACCAAGACCTCTTTGGCCAGAATGGTATGATGGCTATCACTGAGGTCTGGTCTTGCTTGATCTTCATCAATACCCTTGGTATCATGGAAATTGGAGGGAACACATAAGCCAGCCTGAACCTCCAAGTTATGGACAGAGCGTCTATCGCTACAGGGTTGTCCTCTTTGTAAAGGGAGCAGAACCTGTTCACTTTGGCGTTCACTTCAAACGAGTTGCCATCAGATCGATCTCTGGAGTACCCCAATGCTGGACAAACCTGGAAAAGATGTTCTCGTTCAATGACCATTCCCCTGGAACGGGAAGGCCCCGACTTAGGCGATCTGCCACTACATTGAGGTCTCCTCTGATATGAACCGCCATTAGGTGGGATAGGTTTGTCTCTGCCCAAGCGAGAATTAGTCCCACCTCCCTCAGGAGAGTCTGGGATCTCGTACCCTGTCTGTTTAGATAAGCCACTACTGTTGTGGATTCTCTGTCCGGACTCTCACCGCCTGACTGCGAATGAGAGGAGCAAAATGATTGAGGGCTAGTCTGACCGCTCTCAACTCCCTCAAATTGGAAGAGAGAAGTCTCTCCTGAGGACTCCAGGTACCTTGTACTGGATAGTCCTCCAGATGGGCTCCCCAACCTAGAAGGGAGGCATCTGTGGTCAACGTAATCCAACGTGGTTGGATCAAGAACCTCCCATCTGTTAGGTTCCTCCACCACCTGAGTGAAGAACGGGCTTTTACAGACAGGGAGTGCATCCAATCCAAGTCCTTTGGCGTGCGACTCCATACGGTTAACACTTCCTCCTGAAGTGGGCGTAGATGCCATAGGGCCCATGGAATTGCCTCTGCAGATGCTGACATTTGGCCTAACATCCTCATGAGAACCCTGATAGACACCTGTCTGGGTGGAAGTAGAAACTCTGCTGCTTTTATTACTCTGTCTTTCCTCTGTGGTGAGAGGGACAGGATCATCTGTTGTGAGTCGATCACAAACCCTAGGGATGTTCTCGTGGTGGATGGGATCAACTGTGACTTGTCCCAGTTTATAAGCCAACCTAGAGTCTGGAGAGTGTGGAGAGCTTGCTGGAGGTGAGTCTGCAAGACGACTGCGGAGACGGCTTTTAGCAGCCAGTCGTCTAAATAGGGGACGACTTCTAACCCTAGAAGCCTTAAATGCGCTACAACATGAGCCGCCACCTTTGTAAAGGTGTGCGGGGCAGAGGAGATGCCGAAGGGCAACACAGCAAATTGGTAGTGCTTCACTACACCGCCTATGGTCACCGCAACTCTGAGGTATTTTTTGTGCGCTGGATGGATGGGAACATGAAGGTAAGCATCCTTCAGATCTATCGTCACCATCATATCTCCTGGGTTCAGGATGTTTAGAACTGAATGAATGGTTTCCATCCGGAAACGCTTATTTCTGATAAAATTGTTTAAATAGCGTAGGTCGATGATCATACGCCAATCCCCTGATGGCTTTGGGACCAGAAATATGGGAGAATAGACTCCCCGACCTTGCTCGCGCGGAGGAAGTTCCTCCAGTGCCCCCTTTTGTACGTACTGTCGTACTGATTCTTCCAGGATTAACTGCCTGGTGGGAGTCAAAACCCTCGTCAGGATAAACTTCTCCTGAGGTAGGGAAATAAAGTCGATCTTGTACCCTGATGTTATGACTTCTAACACCCATGGGTCTGGAATTTTTTTATTCCAAAAGACTCTAAATAAACTTAAACAACCTCCAACTGGAGGAATTAACTGAGGGTTTGGGGCTGGAACAGCGGGTGGGGACGGAGGGCCATCGGGCTGCTGAGAGTCATGGTTCAGCCCTGCGGTTTCCACGACCGCGGCCTCTACCTCTTTTGTTTCCTTCAGGACGCCTCTGGGTCCTGTCTCCCCTCTGGAACCTTGCTGGTCTACCTCTTCCTCAACCCCGAAAGGACTGTTGAGGAAGGGACTTTCCATTTTTATGCGCGAGGTCCTCCATTAAGCGATCCAGCTCAGAACCAAATAGTCTACCCGGCTCATAGGGATGGGAGCAGAGGTTGAATTTCGACGTGTTGTCTGCTGCCCATGGCTTCAGCCACAAGGGGCATCTACTGGCCGAGGAAAGTGCCATAGATTTAGCAGCTAACTTTAGCTGCTGCTGGGATGCATCAGCCAAAAAATCTATCCCTAACAAAAGGGTCTTGAACTGGTCCAGTATATCATCTCTGGCAACCCCAGAATCCAGCTCAGACTGAATTCAAAGAGTGCGGGTGCAGATGGAATTTGAGACTTCACTGCTGGCGATAGCCACAGAGGCAGAGGCAGCAGCCGCAGTGTAGTTGCGTCTAAGTGAACATTCAGCTCGTCTGTCTAGGGGGTCTTTTAAATTACTTCCATCATAAGAGGGAACAAGAGTTCTCCTAGAAAGCTTAGATATTGCCATATCTACTTTAGGAGGTGGAAACCAACTCTGGGAGTCTTCCTCCTGTAGGGGAAACATTAACTTAAATCTTTTGGTCAGGACCAGACCTTCTTCCGGGTGTTTCCATTCCAAAGCCATCATTTTTTTCAAAGAATTGTCCACTTAGAACACCCTTGGCCCCCTAGAGGTGGATTGTGGAGCTTCCCCATGCTCAACATCCTGGTCCTTTGACCTGATGGAGCGAAGTAACCTCTGAGTTTTTTCGGCAGGGAAGAAAAATGGCGCGTCCTCCTCATCAGAGGAAGAATCATCTTCTAAGGAAACAACTTCTTCTAACATGGGGACTAGCCCCGGAGAGGCCTCTCTAGGTCTCTTATTCGAAACCGCGCCTTTTATCTGTGCGACGGAGGTGTCCATGAATTCTTTCATCTAGGAGAACATCTCCACCATAGTAGGTTCTGGATTCGCAGGTCTGGGTCGGCAACCTGGACAGCGGTGGAACTCATATCAATTAGGCAAGGGGGAGCTACAATTAGAACAAGCCAGATGTCTCTGCTTGTGCGTAGACTTCCCTAGAAATAGTAATAATAATAATACAGTTAATATAGGTGTATTTTACCTTACCTTAGGAAAAAATTTACCTCCACCTTACCAAGAGAGGGCATAGAGGGATCTGGATTGGTCGACATACTGGAGACACAGAAGACACCACTCAAAGCACAGGTCAGTTGCATACAAAACTGAATGCAACTCTGAGGTTTAAATAGGGCGGTAGCCCCCCCCCCCCCCCGCTCCGCCCCCTCCGCCCCAGCCTTTGGAGGTACTAATAACCTGTTTGATTTTAATCAAACTAAGGGAACCTGCATGCACTACTGAGGGAAAGAGCCCCCCCAGTGGAGTCAGCCTTCTTGTTTTATTATTTTTCGGAACGCACGATCGGCGTCCGAAACCGGAAGTGATCCATGACGCACTTCTGGTTTTACGAGTATGGCAGAGAGATGCAGTGTAGGCACGCAGCACTAGCCTGCGGCGCTGACAGTGCAGGGTAAGGCTATGAGCATCAGAGGGGGAAGGAAAAAAGGGGGGGGGGGGGAAGGGGAGAGAAAAGATCTCTAAAGCGGATGCTCCTCATATCCCGGCCAGATCCATCGTCTGCACCAGCAGGCAGCGGACCTGTAAAAACAAACAAAAATGTAAAACACATTAACATACTCAACCCTACCAGGGGAGAAACTCCTAAGGGAGTTTAGCCTTTCCATTCCAGTCCACAGGACAGAAAAAAAGCAACCCCGTCCAGGCAGGGGGCGGGTTATATAGGGGTGGCATCAATTAATTATTTAATGATACTTGGCAGAGATTTTTTGTTCAATAAAAATTCAGCCTGTCCTGACCAGCTTCACAGGGGCAAATCCCCACTTGTGCTGCTGGTTAGGACGAAAGGGAAAAAAATATGGACTGGAGTAGAAGGAATCAAGTGAAGATGGAACAGGTAAGGAGATATATAGAGAGAGTAGAAGAAAGAACAAGGAAAGATGAAACAGGAAAAGGGATGAACAGGCAAAAGAGGATGTAGAGAGAAAGAATACAGAAGGTATCATGAAGAAGAGAAGAAAAATAAATAGTTGAAGCAAGTGAATTGTGAAGGCAAGAAGGAAAAAGGGGAAGTAAATAAAGAAGAACAATATGGGAAGTAAAGACAAAAGTTGAAGTGGAAAAAAGAAGGAGGATTTAAATCAAGTGTTTCTTCTTTTATTTCAAATGACTTTTTAAAATAGATTAATAAGGTTGGTGTTGTGTGTTTGTTCAATGAGATGTACTAAAGGGTTATTTTACATCTCAAATTGAGACAGAATACTGGCATATGTGCTGTACACCACATTTATATTTGTACACTGTGCTTAACAAGGGTGTATGGCTTCATGGAAAGGGCTATGCCTTGAGAGAAATGGGCCTCCCTTAAATGACACCATGTAACAAAGTTCTACCAGAAGTTTGGTGGTATAGGGGGTTTCAACTTAGGGAGGAATTGTATTAAGACTGGTGCAAAAGTCAATCTACACCAGCAAGGGAGCTGGTATAAAATTCAGTTGTAATGTGCAGCCAGTGTCTGACTGGAATACCTAGGGCCCAACAGTAAAATTAATTCTGGGGGCCCACTATAAAGCTACATGCATATACTACCTGCCCACACTAACCAGTTTTTCATATGGACATAGGCAATGTACTGTATAGCATCTTAGCCAGCCTTTCTATATGTCAGTCTACTTTGCCATGTGCCATGTGCCACCTAAGCAGGGTGGTAGGGGACCACCTTGCTCAGGGTCCCACCTGTACCCCTGTGGGCCAGTACGAGCCGGTGTGCAGCAGCTTTCTGGAGCTTTCTCCTGTTCACGCTTTGCTCACTTTTTGTGAAAATAGTGAAGTTGGCAAAGAAAACCAAACAGTTGCAAATTTTGGAATAAAACTAGATCTTACACCAAAATTTTGTACATTCGTTTTCTAGCATACCACTCAATACATTCTCCCCTTGGACTAGGCAGTCTAAAGGTGTGCCAGATTTATCATTCAGCATCAGCGACTGTGATAAATCTGGTGTGTTTTACACTGCTTAGTTGTCTGCTTGCTAGCGGAGGAGACAACTGCTATAGTATTACACACAGAGATCTCCTCCACAGCATGAGGAGGAGCGATCGTTATACCATCGCTCGTCCCCATGCTGTCCAGTTGTTTGCCGGCAGCAGAACGTGATTAGACACAATTATCTGCTGCTGGCAAACGATCATTTTTAAATCTGTCCAAAGATTTGGATTGCCCGTTAAATGATAATTTTCTTATTCATCGGGTAATCAGCGGCAGTATTACACTGCCAGATCATCGCTAACAAGTGTTCATGCTAGAATGCTCATTATCAAAGATTGGCCCGACAATCGCCTGAAGTAACACAGGCTTTCACAAGTTTTCACTGTTTAAATCTCAGAAAATTTTAGTAAATCTGTCCCAATGAGTATAATATCCACTGTGTAAAGAAAAAAAGTAAGAAAGCCTTAAAATTTATCAACCTATAGACCCTCCTTAGTAGTAATTGTGACAGACGCAGCACTATGAAGTGCCTTTTGCGCTGTGGCATTAGAAGAATTTTGATATCTCTGATTTTTAGTCGAACCAGACTCTCTGTTGCTCTGTAATTCCTCTAGCGCCGTTCTATGGAAACAGTAGGTTTAAAGAGCACACCAAATGATTCAAATAACTTTTTTTATTAACTTCAACTTTTCTTCATATATAACACTGCCGCCTCCGCTAGATATCACAAAATGGCAATGTCATTCAACATAAAATGGTGAATATATTTCTATCTTCAGTATCTGTACTGTCACTTTAAGTTTTTTAAGCATTTTATCTCTCTCTGAGAGGCGTGTCTGAGGTCTAACTAATAGTTCTACTTGCAGTATGCAGTTAGCAGTGACTATTTGCAGATTGGTTGAGTATGATCTGGTATGGTTGTATGCAATTTGGATTGCAATATGGAATCTGAATGCTTGCAATTGTACTCTTGCAATTTGTATTTGCAATTGTATGGTTGCAATTGTATGCTGGCAATTTGTATTCTGGCAATTTGAACTTATATTTGGTGGAACTGTAAGTAAACATGTATATATCTAGTTCAATATACAGTACTAAACACAATACTAACAATAGGAACATTATATAACTGATTTAAATACCTATTTTGGCCTTTTGTTCCCATAAAACTAGACTCTCAGTGGAGTGAATGTCTCTTCAGCTCCTGTCTCTGGTGAAAAATGATTCTAGCAGCAGGAGCTCGGGGAATTCCCATTCATGCTGTTTGTGAGGCTGACTGTGATTGGTGAAAACGCTTGCTGTGTGAGAAGCTGGCTGTGATTGGTCTAGACTTCTGCCCAGCAACAACAGATTAACTCTGCTTTCTGTTATTTCTGCTGTGTCACTGAGCTTACCTTACGTAACAAAATGAATCTTAAAAGCATATTATCTTTTTTTGCTTCTGTGATCACAATATATATAACAGTTATATGACATCCAAAACATGATGTCACAGTAAATAACTCTGCTTTTGTCTTTAACACATAAACATAGTAATTGTATTAAGGATATTAGCAGGTTTATCTGTATATACATATAAGCTATACTAGCAACCTAGGACAGGTTTTAGCTGGCCAGCTACAGTAATTGCTTACACCAAACATTTTCCTGAAACTGCTTATAAGGGTTGCACAACGTTAAAAAGGATTATTTGGACCATTCCGCTCTGGAACTTTATTTCAATTCATCAATATTTCTAGGATGCCTTGTATGCAGACCCCTCTTCAGGTCATACCACAGAAGCTCAATAATGTTAAGGTGAGTACAGTTTGTCATTCCAAACATTCAAACATTCAAACATTCTTTAATTGTTGCTTCAACTAATGTTTCCTTAGCTTGCGGTCATGGACTGCTGTTCTTACATTTACCTTTAAAATGTTTTATTCTCCTTAAAATGTATTATCTCAATGATCACAAGGGGCCGCAAAGCAGACCTAAACCATGATGGTTCCTGCACCATGCTTCATTGTTTGAATGAGGCTTTGATGTTGATGTGTAATGTTCTTTTTCTTTTCCTCCAAACACAGTTGTGAAGGAACGAAGGCAACGTTTTATCAACACTACTGCGATGTCCCACAATGCATCTGGGAAAATATTATATTAACAGATGAGACAAAAGTGGAACTTTTTAGTATAAATGCAAAACACTGTGGAAGTCGTTTACTAACAGATACTGTATATGCCACTTTTCGGTGTATATATCTGTCACAGATTGAGGTTCAAAGAAAATTTGTGCTGCAATCTGCGACTATTTCTCGCTCATGCCAGCTCTAATAAAAGGAGACGTGGCGTGGGTAGGGAAGAAGGTGGGACAGCAGGCCCGTCCCACTTTTCATTTTCTAAGCCTGTTTTAGGCGTTAAAAATGGTCTAAATCTACGCCAGTAAGATTGCTGGCATAGATTTAGACTAGCTGTGGATGCGCCAAAAGGGTTATTAAGATTGGCATCTAAACTGCTGGTCTTAATTAGAGATGAGCAAATCGAAGTTGAGGAAGTAGAATTCAATACAAATTTAAGTAAAAATTTGATTTGCACCAAATCCGAATTTCCTCATGCTTCGTGGTAGCAAATCGCATTGCTGCTTCTGTTAGGACATTGAGCAAAGCACTCTGGGAACAAGGGATCACCCACAATGCCATGCATGTAGCCAATCAGCAACCAGCTAGCCCCTGTGATGTCATAGCCCTATAAATAGCCTCAGCCATATTGGATTCTGCCATTTTCCAGTGTACTTAGTGCAGGGAGAGATGTCAGCAGGTGCTGGGGACAGTGCTAGGAAAGACTTCATTGTGCTAAAAAAAACGATTTACAAGTTCAGGGAAAGATTATTCAAGGTGTAGGGAAAGGATAGGGAGGCATTATCTACGCTATAAAATTAGAAGAGGGTGCAATAGGAGCGATTCTATTACACATTGCTGCACCAAATTGCTTTTAGGTTGTTTGCACTATATGATACATGACTAATTCCAGCAAACCTTGCTTGTGATTGGGGTGCAAGTTCTGTGATACAGCCATTTTCGGGGTGTAGTAATAGGAAAGATATGTATGTCCTAATAGCCTTTCTGCGTTGATTTTACATTGTTTTACTTTGGGGGGGGGGGGGGGGTTATTATTAGGAAAAAAAAGGGAAAAATATATGTCATAATTGCTGTTCAGTGGTGAAGTTACATTGTACTACAACCATTTAAGGAGTGTATTAATAGGACAGATACGTACTTCCTATTAGCCGTCCAGCGTTGATTTTACACTGTCTAACTTTTTTTTGGGGGGGGGGGGGGGGTTATTAATCGAAAAAAAATAGATGTCATGAGTGCCATTCAGTGGTGAAGTTACATTGTACTACAGCCATTCACGGGGTGTATTAATAGGAAAGATACTTACATCCCATTAGCCATACTGCTTTGATTTGACATTGTTTACATTTTTTGGGGGTGTATTAATAGGAAAAAAAAAAAAGGAAGAGTGTATGTCATAATTGTTCAGCGGTGAAGTTACATTGTACTACAGCTATTTGCTGGGTGTATTAATAGGATAGATTTGTACATCCTATTAACCATTCTGTGTTGATTTTACATTGTTTAACTTTTTTTGGGGGGTGTATTAATAGAGAAAAAAATAATAATATATATACACATACATACATACATACATATATATATATATATCGGCTTTTGTCTGCTTAAAACCGCGGAGCTTTGGACACTCTAAGTGTGTCTTGTAATTCTGTACAGGGAACTTGCCGGCCTGTATGGGCATGAGCATGCGCCCTGGTGGAAAGTTGGATAGCGGCCATCTTTAATGTGGTTCCCATATTCTCCTACATTATCACGTGTCTCTCGAAAGCTCATGGAACGCCGCATGCGCCGATTGCCTTTACGGACGCCAGCAGACTCCACCAGGTCTCTATGATTCAACGTGACTCATTCAAGGTTTTTTATTGTTTTAATTGATTTGCGATTGCCACACACTGTGTACACTTTAGATATATTGATTGGCAATCATGTATGTTTATTGATTTTTTCACTGTACCACTCATGATATGCACTACATATGATCGTGTTCTATTGGGATATAATCATGGCGACAGATGAATTGTATTTTTTAACATTGTTATACTCTTGATGCACTTGCACTTTATTGTTTAACCATCGATTTGTAATTATGAAATTGTTTGCACTACTTATGTATGCCACCATGCACATGTTATTCAGCTGGACAAAGGCTCCAATGAGAGAGCTGAAACGTTGCTGCTAGATGGGTGAATAAACCATCCACTTTTCTTCATCAAATTTTGGAGTGCTACCTTTTTATATATATATATATATATATATATATATATATACACACACACATATATAATATATATATATATATATATATATATATATATATATATATATATATATAATATATATATAATATATATATATATATATACACAATATATATACATACAGTGGATATAGTTAGTTTTTTTTCTTCCTTCCACCTAAAAGATTTTAGTTTGTTTTTCAATTGAATGGTACAGTTTATAGGTCACATCAAAGATGGAAAAAGTTCTGAAATGATTTATCTTTGTCTCATTTATTTTATAGCACAGAAACCTGACATTTTAACAGGTGTGTGCTACAGCCATTTACGTGGTGTAGAAAAAGAAAATATAAAGACTACCCGTCACTCGTTCAGTGGTGAATTGTGATTGTCATATTTCTTATTTTGGGGTGTAGAAATAGGAAAAATAATATGTCTTAATTGGTGTTCTGTGGTGAATTGTGATTTTTTATTTTTTTGGGGGGGGGGGGGGGGGGGGAGTTTATTAATCAGAAAATATGTCTTAATTGCCATTCAGTGGTGAAGTTACATTGTACTACAGCCAATTATGTGGTGTAGAAAAAATTAACATATGTACGTTCCATCACCCGTTCTGCGGAGAATTGTGATTGTTATTTTATTTGTGTGGTGTAGAAATAGGAAAAAGTATATGTCATAATTGGCATTTAGCGGTAAAGTAACATTGTACTACAGCCATTTACGTGGTGTATTAATAGGATAGATATGTACGTCCCATTACCCATTCTGCTGTGAATTGTGATTGTTATATTTCTTATTTTGGGGTGTAGAAATAGGAAAAATAATATGTCCTAATTGTCATTCTGTGGTGCATTGTGGGTTTTTTTTGGCGGGGGAGTTTATAAATATATATACCGTATTTTTTGCTTTATAAGGCGCACCTGATGATAAGACGCACCTAGGTTTTTGTGGAGGAAATTAAAAAAATAAAATATTTTGAACCAAATGGTTTGCTTTTGGTCGGTTTTGAACTAATGGGATGTCTGTGGATGGTGCACTGTTATGGGGATCTGTGGGTGACGCTGTTATGGGCATCTGTAGAGGAAACGTATAGGGGGATCTGTAGAGAAAACTTATAGGGGGAGCTGTAGAGGACAGTGTTATAGGGGGATCTGTGCAGGACACTTATAGGGGGATCTGTGATGGACAGTGTTATTGGCGGATCTGTGGAGGACACTTATTGATGGATCTGTGAAGGACAGTGTTATTGGGGGATCTGTGGAGAACACTTATTGGGGGATCTGACCCCATTACATTGGGCCCCAGTTATAGCAGCCCAGCCATCACATATAAAGTGTATGCAGCAGCCCCTAGCAGTGTTGCTTTGCTAAACTAGCAGTAATCACTTATCTGCAGTACTCACTATGCACAAAGCGGGCAGGCTGGCAGTGCACGTCACTAACTCAGTCATGCCGGCCCTTGCCCACTTCATTAATGAAGCAGTTTAGCAACGCAGCACTGCTAGGGGCTGCTGCATACACTTTATATGTGATGGCTGCTCTGACCGGGTTCAGTAACTGCACCGGGCCCCGCTACTACCCTGATAGCGCCCCTGTTTACATGTCACTGGCACATCGCAAGCCACTATGCCTATGCAGCACAGAACGGTCTGCGATGTGCCGGCCATGTAATACAGCTCTATTCGCTTTATAAGGCGAACTGCCACTTTCCCCCCATTTTTGGGGGGAAAAAGTGCATCTTATAAGGCGAAAAATATATATATGTTTTAATTGACGTTCTGCCGACATCAGACACCCCCAGCCAAGAGTCGTGGGTTCCTCTGACATGACGCTTAGTTGGCATGCCCTGGGGGCAGGTCCTGTGCCCCCACGTGTCCTGAACCTTCACTGTCATTTCCAGTTTCTTTAGCGTGAAAATTATTATATGCCGTAGGCTTGGCTCTACTTTTCAGCAAGGACGAGCTACTAGAGGACAGTCAGCAGCTACTGCACAACCAAGATATGGAGGGGAAATCTACAGCTTCCTCCAGTAGGCGGGCAAGTAGTGATGAGGAGAGTCGTGTGGGAACAGGTGTTGCGAGCGGTCACGCTCCCGCCCCTTAGATTGTTGAGGAGGAAATCAGTAGACAACACGCTTTGCACTCATTCAACGGTGCAGAAGCTGAACGTGCTCCTGGCAAAGTTGCCGGTGCTGCAGTCCCTCCCTTTCCAAGTGGTGGACTCTGCACCTTTCAGAGAACTGATGGCTTGTGCCGAGTCGAGGTGGAGAGTCTCAAGCCGTCATTTCTTTGCCAAAAAGGCAGTACCAGCCCTGCACACATATCTAGAACAGAAGGTCCTTAAACCTGTCAGTGCCTGCCAAAGTGCACGGCAGCGCCGGCGTGTGTAGCTGTAACTACAGTCAAGGACAATATATGTCCTTTATGGCCCACTGGGTAAATGTGGTTCCTGCCCAGCCACACCAGCAACTTGGTCAGGTGATGCCGCTTCTGCCTCCACGTTCTCACGCCGTTGGTTCTGCGACAATGTCTGCCTCTGCCTCCTCATCCTCTACGGTGTCCTCAACCTACACTGCAGGGACAATTCACAGTGCCCCACCAGCATAACACATGTTTAGGGCACGGCACTGTCACACAGTTGTGCACCTCATTTGCCTGGTCAAACGGAATCACACAGTGGAGAAAATGCTCCATCTCATTCATCAAGAAATCGAATCCTGGCTTTCTCTTAGAAAACTCAAAATGGTGACCAACAATGGGAAGAACATGGTGTTGACACTGCATCAAGGAGAACTAAGCCATGCGCTCTGCATGGTGCACATGTTCAATCTGGTTGTAAAGAGGTTCCTGAAGTCTTCTGCACATCTGCAAGACATCTTGAAAATGGCCAGGAAACTTTGCATGCACTTCAGCCACTTGTACACTGCAATGCACACCCTCCCAGAGGCAGAACAGCATCCCCCAACATAGGTTGATATGCGACGTTTCCACCTGTTGGAATTTCACCCTCCATATGTTGGACCTACTATATGAACACAGAAAGGCCATAAATGATTTCTTGCTGATACAGGTGGATAGAGGTAATCCCCTGTGTAACTTCAATGTTAGCCAGTGGCAGCTCATGCGTGACACCTGCCATTTGCTCAGGCCCTTTGAGGAGGCCACTTTATTTGTCAGTCACCAGGACTACGAGATAACCAACGTAACTTATGTCCTGGAACAGATGCTGGTAAATCTGGCTGGCCAGGGGACAGTAGACATGGTGACTAAATCTCACGGCCCCAACCCTTTGGGGGCTGAACTAGAGGAGGCAGAGGACATTCAAGCATAGGCAATGTGTAGAGAAATGGGTGTTTTTACACAGGTGACAGGAGAGGAGGAGCAGGAGCAGCCAGAGGGCAATGAGGAAGAGGAAGCAGAGGACCCAGACACACCATGGCAGTATGCAGTGGTGATGAAGGCAGGAAGTCCCTCCGAGTCACTTGTGCAAATGCCCCGATGCATGCTCACTTGCTTGCATAGTGACAGCTGAATTGTCACCATTCACCAGAGAGATAACTACTGCCTCTCCACCATGTCACTACCGGTCCAAATGGGGGCCTTTTTCACACGCGTTGTTAGGGAGTACAAACTGAACTACTATTGAGACATCCTATGTATTCAGTTGGCCCTGCCTATGTGCGCCATCGCCCATCCTCACGCAGGTCTGACCGGGGGGACCCTCTGCGCTCACGTTCCACTGCCATGGCTTCTGGGGGGGGGGAGGGGGGTGCGCAGGAGCAGTAGCCGCTCGATCAGCAGCAACTTAAGCTTAAAGTAGCTAATGAGCAGTTTTCTTCTTCACCCACCTACTGAAGAAACTACTCACCAGCAGCAGCAGGTAGACATAGAGCAGAACCTGAACCAGCAGGTAGCATCATACTTGGAGTGCACCATGCCACTCCACATCAAAGATCCTCTGGACAACTGGGCAGCCAAACTCGATTTGTGGCCGCAACTGACCAAGTTTGCCCTGGACAAGTTTTCCTGCCCGGCTAGAAGTGTTGCATCAGAGCGGGTGTTTAGTGCTGTGGGGGCCATAGTTACCTCAAGGAGAACTCGCCTGTCCACCCAAAATGTAGAGAAACTGACCTTCCTGAAAATGAATCAGGCGTGGATTAGCCAGGATTTTCAAACACCAATGCCTGATGCATCAGACTAGATCATCCATGGTGCCACACCAACACTTTGACAAAAAAGACCTGTTTCTTCTGGCTACCTGCTTTAGCTACTATTCTGATGCTGCCACCCGCCTGATGCCACACCTGCTGCCAGGTGCTTCTACTCTGTGATCTCCTCATGCTGCTGCCATCTCCTCATGCTGCTGCCACATCTCCACTATGTCACTGGGCCACTCTGTGGCTCTTCTTGCTGCTGCCACTCCACCACTCTGTGGTCTCCTCATGCTGCTGCCACATTACTACTCTGTGGTCTCCTTATGCTGCTGCCACCTCAACACTATGTTTCTGAGCCACTCTGTGGTCTCCTCATGCTGATGCCACCTAGTTTTTTAGAATATTCTGCATTTTTTTTTCATGATTCATGACTTCAGATGGAAAAAAATTACGAATATTCTAAAAAACAAATATATATAGCACTATATTCATTATAGTGCTATATATTTGTTTTTTAGAATATTCATCATTTTTTTCCATCTGAAGTGAACACATGATTCCTACCTGCTTTTTGCTTTTGGGCCAATGACGTCATTGGCCCACAAGCAAGAAGAAGGAATGGGTCATGTGTTCAGATGGAAAAAATGACAAATATTCGATATAACGAATATATATCACTATATTCTAAATATTCGTGAATTTTCAAAGTGCCAATATTCGCTATAAAAATTTGTTATTCAAATATTCACACTCAACGCTATTCCTGAATTCGGGTTTGGTTCCAAGGTACCACTCGGAACCGAACCTAAGTTTTAGAAATGTTTTTTTACAGTACACATTAATTTATGAAGTTATTTCCCGAAGTCTCACGAGATTCGCTCATCCGTAATTGTGACAAATAAAAATGTAATCACATTTTATTTGTTATATTGCAACTGTAGCAACTGTAGATCCATATCATTCCGCTAAAAAAATTCATAAAGGTCAGTGCATGTCCCTCATGTTCTGCTATTAACTTTATGATTGATCTTTAACAGGATGGGACATGGTAATAAACACTTAGTAATTCTAGTAGCACAAGTTATATGTGTTTACTAGGACAAAGAAACTAAGCTTTGTCCTTGACGTTTGGCGCTCAGATACCATTTTTTGTACATTCTCTCTCTGGCAGGTTTCCACAAAAGCTGGAGAAACTCAGCTGAGAAATGTGCTTTCCTCCCTCATTTCTCCAGTTTCTTAATGTAAATAATTAAAACAGCGAGAAAATAAATCTCAGAATAATTGTTTTTTACAACCACTAATCCAGGGTCATAAATAGCAATTAACACAATTATACTCTCAGGAATGCCCAATAAATTACTACACTTGTGTACACACTGTCTCAAACTGGGTCATAGCAGTTCTCCCTGAGTACAAGAATATAACTACTGTTATACTGCCCCTATATACAAGAATATAATTGCTACAATACTGCTTCCTATGTGCAAGAATATAACTACTAATTGCCGCTAAAGGACCAGCAACCTTTGACACCCCAGATGCTGTAAAATATAACTTCTACAATACTGTCCCTATGTACAAAAAATAATAATCTACTGTAATACATTTCCTTATGTGCAAGAATATAACTATTATATACCAACACTATGTACAAGAATAAAACTAATGTAATACCGCTTATAACTAGTATACTACCACTCCTATGTATATGAATAAAACTACCATAACACTGCCCCCTGTGTAAAAAACTATAGCTACTAGACAACTGCACGTATGTACAAGGATATAACTACTATACTACTGCCTCATATGTACAAGAATATAACTACTATAATACTGCCTCTATGTATAAGAATATATCAACTATTGTTAAAAGGGGACTAACACCTGGACTGTGGCGTGCCGGAGGGGGATCCATGGCAAAACTCCCATGGAAAATTACATAGTTGACACAGAGTTGGATTTTAATCCATAAAGGGCATAAATCACCTAACAATCCTAAATTTTTTTGAACAACGTGGTTGAAAACATCCAGTGTGTGTATACGATCAGGTATGATGTTGTATCGATCAGGTAGTGTAAGGGTTACGCCCGCTTCACAGACATTGACAGACCAAACTCCCCTTTTAATGCACCGCAAACAACCGCAAACAGTCCATTTGCCCAACAGCAAACTTCCCATTTGCACAAGGTTGGATACCAAGCTAGCCATGTCCCGTTGATGTCATTAAAGGTTTCTTCCTCCACCCAGCCACGTACAACACCAAGGGTTCCCGAAAGGTGAATTGAATTGATTTTTCGAATGGGGAGATGGTTAAAAAAACGCTGGCTCCCTCCCCTTTGTTTGAATCCACGGTCACTGCGTCTGTGCTGTGAAATTTTCTGTCCCACCCGATATGAGTGCTATTTTCTATAGTTCTCTCTTCTCATCAGTTTAATCCCTGTTACGTCCCCAATCTGGGGTCCATTTATTAAATTGATTTTTTTAACAGGGAGATGGTTAAAAAAAACGCTGGCTCCCTCCCCTTTGTTTGAATCCACGCCACGGTCACTGCGTCTGTGCCGTGCAATTTACTGTCACACCCGATATGAGTGGTATTTTCTCTAGTACTATTCTCATCAGTTTAATCCCTGTTACGTCCCATATCAGGGATTGCCTTTTGTGAAAAAAAATTTAGGCTGGGTACCTTCGACTGTCTTCACAGTTACAGACCAAACTCTGATACACCAAACTGAATTGATTTTAGGAACCGGGAGATGGAAAAAGCAGCTTGGTCGGTCCTCTTACTCCCAAGTTGGGGCACTGCTCGTGCGCGGAGCAATGTGCTGTGACACCCTATATATGAGTGGTGTCTTAACTAGTACTATTCCTATCAGTTTAATCCCTGTTACGTCCCCTATCCGGGGACGTGTATCAAATTGATTAATCTTTGTCGAATTAACCTCATCCTGAAATTATTTTGTTCTGAGCTCTGTACTTGCTTTGTATTGGAATTGATGAGGATTATTTCAAAAAAAAAAAAATCATAATAAAGTCTCTTAATAGTTTATTTTATGTATTAAAAACCCATACAACTTAAAAAATAAAAATAATGTTTTGTCTATGAAAAATTATCCAGCCGATCACTTTTAGTCTGATCATAATGAAGCAACGGCCTTATCTGGGGTGTGGCAACATTGCCAATACACTCATAGAGGTGATGATCGCTTCATTGTGATACGCAAGCCCCTTCACCACAACAAGGTACCGATCACGAAGGGGAATTGACACATGTATGTGCCTTTTTTTGTGTTTTGTTTTTGCAGCCACAGTGCAGCACTAGAGGCCAGAAAAATTAGGCATGTACACATGCCTGAAAAATTAGGTATTGTTGCAGCCGATGTTTTCCGGGCAGAAAGGTGACTAAAACATTGCGGCTTGAACCCTAGTTGGTGGCGGAAAATTCACAAAAGTCATCCGGTATGCAGACATCAAATACAGCAGCATGGGGACCATTTTGAGGCCAAGGCATGTCATCAGGCCTTTTGTTAGTGTCAGTCCCTTCGGGATCCATGCCTCATTCATCTTAATCAAGGTGAGGTAATCAACACTTTTTTGACCGAGGCGACTTCTTTTGTCAGTGACAATGCCTCCTGCTGCACTGAAGGTCCTTTCTGACAGGACACTTGAAGCAGGGCAGGCCAGAAGTTCTATCGCAAACTGGGATAGTTCAGGCCACAGGTCAAGCCTGCACACCCAGTAGTCAAGGGGTTCATCGCTCCTCAAAGTGTCGATATCTGCAGTTAAGGCGAGGCAGTCTGCTAGCTGTCGGTCGAGTCGTTCTCTAAGGCTGGATCCCGAAGGGCTGTAGCGATGTGTAGGACTGAAAAAGCTCTGCATGTCCTCCATCAACAACACATCTGTATAGCGTCCTGTCCTTGCCGCCGTGGTCGTGGTAGGAGGAGGATTACTTTCACCTCTTCCCCTGTTAGATTCCCGTTGTGCTGTGACATCCCCCCTATAAACTGTGTAAAGCATATTTTTTAGTTTGGTTTTGAACTGCTGCATCCTTTCTGACTTCCGGTAATTTGGTAACATTTCCGCCACTTTCTGCTTAGACCCCCGGTATATTAGTGTGGCCACCCCGTCCAGGTCGTTCTCCTTCATCCTTTTTATACGAGGGTCCCTCAACATACATGACAGCATGAAAGACCCCATTTGCACAAGGTTGGATGCCGAGCTACTCATTTCCCGTTCCTCGTCATTGACGGTCTGTTCTTCCCCCCAGCCACGTACAACACCACGGGTCCCAGATAGGTGACAACAACGAGCACCCTGGGATGCCTGCTGTGGTTGGTCTTCCTCCTCCTCAAAGCCACATTCCTCCTCTGACTCCTCTTCCTCATACTCCTCTTCCAGCGTTGCCGCAGGTCCGGCAAGCGATGATGACAAGGCTGTTTCTGGTGGTGATTGTGACCACAACTCTTCCTCTTCACGCTCATCTATAGCCTGATCCAGTACTCTTCGCAGGGCACGCTCCAGGAAGAAAACAAATGGGATGAGGTCGCTGATGGTGCCTTCGGTGCGACTGACTAGGTTTGTCACCTCCTCAAAAGGACGCATGAGCCTACAGGCATTGCGCATGAGCGTCCAGTAGCGTGGCAGCTCCGCAGAGGCAATTCCCAGCTCCGCAGAGGCTGTCCTAGCACCCCGGTTATACAAATACTCGTTGACGGCTTTTTCTTGTTGGAGCAGGCGGTCGAACATTAGGAGTGTTGAATTCCAACGTGTCGGGCTGTCGCAAATCAAGCGCCTCACTGGCATGTTGTTTCGGCGACGAATGTCTGAAAAGTGCGCCATGGCCATGTAGGAACACCTGAAATGGCCACACACCGTCCTGGCCTGCTTGAGGACATCCTGTAAGCCTGGGTACTAAGACAAAAAGCATTGTACGATGAGATTCAACACATGTGCCATGCACGGCACATGTGACAACTTGCCCAAATTCAATGCCGCCAACAAATTGCTTCCATTGTCACACACCACTTTGCCGATCTCCAGTTGGTGCGGGGTCAGCCACTGATCCACCTGTGGGTTCAGGGCGGACAGGAGTGCTGGTCCGGTGTGGCTCTCTGCTTTCAGGCAAGTCAACCCCAAGACAGCGTGACACTGTCGTATCCGGGATGTGGAATAGCCCCTGGGGAGCTGGGGGGATTCAGTTGATGTGCAGCCAGACTCCGCAGCAGAAGAGGACTCAGCCGAGGAGGTTATGGAAGAGGATGGAGTAGAGGAGGTGGCAGTAGGCCTGCCTCCAAGTCATGGCGGTGTCACCAACTCCGCTGCAGAGCCACGCATTCCATGCTTGGCAGCCATCAGCAGGTTGACCCAATGCGCAGTGTAGGTAATATAACTGCCCTGACCGTGCTTTGCAGACCAGGTATCAGTGGTCAGATGGACCCTTGCCCCAACACTGTATGCCAGAGATGCCATGACTTCCTTTTCAATAACTGAGTAGAGGTTTGGGATTGCCTTATTTGAAAAAAATATTTGTCCAGGTACCTTCCACTGTGGTAGGTAGATAATCCACGGCACACCAATGTCTTTTGTTTGCAAATTTATTTTGAATACAAAAATTCAAGTAATGTCAATATATGACTGATCGCGCCATTATTAGAGCATATACATAGTATACGTAATATAATTTTTAGCCCATAATGTATCCCAACGTTTCGGTCCTATCAAGACCTTTCTCAAGGGATCTGTAAAAAGTATAAACATGAAATATTCTATTTTACTATCTTTCCAAGGCGATGAGCATTGCATATCATTGACAGATCATAAAGATAAAAAGAGAACAATAACAAAATAGAAAGAGATCAAAGTCTCAGAATTGTAGCACTAAGATGGAAAGAGTAGAGGGTAGGTAAAGTAAGGAGGGCATAAGACTGGTTAGAAAACACCAAAGTCATAAAGAAAACAGATTCAAAAGACCCTATCATAATCATAAGTATAGATCTGAAATAAATGAAGTAGATGAAAGTAATTCTGTGATGAGTATTAAAGTAAAATCGATCAGCTAAGTGAGTTTCAATTTGATAAAAAGCCGGAATTAGACTTACCGGTAATTCAATTTCCACGAGATCACCACGACGGCTACAAGGAGATTGACCCCTGACCTCTGTAGGGGCAGGAACAGAGAGAGGGTTTAAATCCCCCCCTCCCACCACCAACACCAGTGTGTCCAAAATTACAGAGACAGAAAAAAAGTGGTGAGAACAAAACATACTAAACCGAGGGTATTACTTCATAACCTCCCAGGTAAGGCTTAAGGAAGGGTAGGGAATATATGTGCCGTCGTGGTGATCTCGTGGAAATTGAATTACCGGTAAGTCTAATTCCGGCTTTCCACTTCATCACCACGACGGCTACAAGGAGATATAAAAAATTATAGCTTAGGGGGGGACGACCGCCTGAAGGACTTTCCGTCCAAAAGACAAGTCTGAGCTGGATAGGTCTAACCTATAGTGTTTTGTAAAGGTGTGGATGTTAGACCACGTAGCGGCTTTACAAATGTCTTCAAGGGAAGCTCCGGCCCGTTCTGCCTGGGAGGAGGACATGGCCCGGGTAGAGTGAGCTCTCAAATTTGAGGGGCAAGACAGGTCTTGGGACCCGTAAGAAATGGAAATGGAGTCTTTTATCCACCGTGCTAGAGAGGATCTGGAGGCTTTCAGACCCTTATTCTTCCCCGAGAAGAGGACAAACAGGTTATTAGATCTACGGAAACCCTTTGACACTTCAAGATACCGCAAGACAGAGCGTCTTACGTCTAGAGAGTGGAAGTCCGATTCCCTATCGTTAGAGGGATTATTGCAAAAGGAGGGTAGGACTATCTCCTGGTTTCGGTGGAAATCCGATACGACTTTAGGCAGGAACCCCGGATCCAATCTAAGAATAATCCTATCATCGGTGATACGGAGATAGGGTTCCTGTATCGATAATGCTTGGATCTCGCCTATCCTTCTTGCAGACGTGATGGCCACCAAGAAAGCGGTTTTAAATGATAGATGTTTGATGGAACAATCAGATAGGGGTTCGAATGGAGCGAGAGTTAGGCCGGTGAGTACCACGTTAAGGTCCCAGTTGGGGATCCTAGATTTTAGAGAGGGACGTAGACGGGAGGCAGCTTTCATGAATCTCCTGATCCAGTGATGACTGGCTATATCGCGATCAAAGAAGCAGGCTAGTGCCGAGACCTGTACCTTTAGGGTAGAGGGTCTGAGACCTAGTTCAAGTCCCTGCTGGAGGAAGTCCAAGATCTTCAAGAAATTGGGCGGCTCTAAGTTTGGGGCTGGGTTCCCCATCCAAGTACAGAATCTCTTCCAAATTTTTAGATAAATTGAGAAGGTAACCTTCTTCCTACTAGCTTTAAGGGTAGCTATCACTTGGTCCGAGAGCCCCTGTGACCTCAACTTCTGGACCTCAGGATCCAAGCTGACAATTTGAGGAAGCTTGGGTCTGGATGTAGTATTGGGCCTTGGTGAAGCAGGTCCCTCCTGGCAGGAAGAGGCCATGGGTCCTCTACTGACAGATTCCTTAGAGCAGGAAACCAGCTCCTCTTCGGCCAATAGGGAGCTATCAGGATTAGTGTCGTATCTTCTCGGTAGAGTTTCTGGATTACTCTGGGAAGTAGAGGCAGTGGTGGGAACGCATAACTGAGATCCCAGTCCCAACGAATTGTGAGCGCATCCAACGCCCAGGGATTGTCCCGTGGGTTTAATGAACAGAACGTCGGTACCTTTGCGTTTCTTTTGGATGCGAATAGATCCACCTGTGGAGTGCCCCATCTTCCTGCCAGCAGCTGGAACACTTCTGGATTCAAGGACCACTCTGTCTGGTCTATCGCCTGGCGACTGAGATAGTCCGCTTCTACGTTCAGTATCCCTTTTAAGTGGATTGCGGAGATGGAATTCACGTGGGATTCTGCCCAGTTGAAGATCTTCTTTGTAATAGACATCAGTTTCTCCGATCTCGTGCCTCCCTGGTGAGATAGGTACGCCACCGTCGTCGTGTTGTCTGAGAGAATCTTTATATGTTGACCCCTCAGAAGTATCTCTGCGGTCTTCAGGGCTTTCCAGACCGCTTCTAGTTCCCTGAAATTGGAGGACTGAGAGCGGATAGTTGGGGTCCAGGAACCTTGAAACCAACGGTCTCCCACTGTCGCCCCCCATCCTTTCTCGCTTGCGTCTGTAAGCACCTGAATGTAGGGGATTTTTTCCCAAACGACCCCCAATGACAGATTGCTTGTGTTCTTCCACCAATCTAGGGAGGTTTTTACTGCCGGAGGGATCATGACCTTCTGATCCAAGGAGGCCTGCTGTCTGTTCCAAGCTCTCAGGATCCACGACTGGAGGGATCTGAAGTGGGACTGGCTCCAAGGGACGGACGTGATGCAGGACGAGAGGAGACCCAGGAGACTCATAGCTTCTCTTATAGGACAGGACCTCCTGTGCTGGAATCGTCGGACCTTTAATTGAAGGTTTCTGACCTTGTCTGGCGGAAGGAAGGTACGTTGTGTTTGAGAATCCAGGATAACGCCCAGGAACTGGATAGTGCTGGAGGGCACTAGGTTTGATTTCTTCAAGTTCACCAACCAACCCAGATCCTGGACAAGGGACAGAAAAGACTGCAGGTCTGTTCTGAGTTCCTCCTCTGAGTTGCCGACTAGGAGGAAATCGTCCAGGTACGGTATGATCACCAGTCCCTTGTGTCTCAAGAAGGCCATCATCTCCACTACCAGCTTTGTAAACACTCTGGGTGCAGATGATATCCCAAAGGGAAGGGCCGTAAACTGGTAGTGACGGATTACCTTCTTGTGGTCCTGGATGGCGAACCTCAGGAACCTTTGTGACTCTGGATGAATTGGGACGTGATAGTATGCGTCCTGGAGGTCTACTGAGCACATCAGGGCATTCCTTTTTATCAATGGAATCAGGGATTTCAGGGATTCCATCCTGAACTTCCGATAGATGACAAATTTGTTCAGGGCTTTCAGATTTATGATCGTACGGAACGAGCCTTCTTTTTTCTCTACCAAAAACAGGTTTGAGTAGAAACCTTGTTTTTGCTGTGTTGGCGGGACCTGTATTATTACGTCCGTTGCCAGAAGGCTTTGGATTCCTTCCAATATCTTTCCGCGTACTTTGGGGGAATGTGGGTTGGTAACAATGAAGCGGTTTGGGGGAGATGAAGAGAGTTCGATCCGGTACCCGGATCTTATGATGTCCCGGACCCAAGGGTTCGGGGTAATGAACTCCCAAGGAGTGAGGAAGTTCTTCAATCTCCCCCCCACTCTGACGTCATTGTTTATCCGAGGGTTTACCCTGGGAGGAGGAGGGGGTAATCCTACCCCTGCCCCCTTTAGGGTAACTCCAGCGTCCTGACTTCCCTTTACCCTTAAAGGGATTGTTCTGGCTAGTGGGGGCCCGAAAGGGATATTTCCTTTTGTAGGGTCTCTCTTCTGGGAATCCCTTTTTCTTGTCCGCCGCTTTCTCCAGGATACGGTCTAGGACGGGCCCAAAGACGTATTCCCCTGAGAACGGGATGGAGCAAAGCTTCATCTTCGATGTGTTGTCGCCCGACCAGCTTTTCATCCATAGGGCGCGACGGGCCGCATTGGAGAGTCCCGCGTCCTTTGCGGCGAATCTGACCGATTCCGCTGAGGCGTCAGCCATAAATGCTGTGGCGGATTTTAACAGGGGGAGGGATCTCAAGATCTCATCCCTAGGAGTATTATCTGTGATACGAGATTCCAGTTCCTCTAGCCACAGTTTCATGGATCTCGCCACTGAGGTAGCAGCGATGTTTGTTTTTAAGACAAGCATCGCTGCTTCCCAAGATTTTTTTAAGAGGCTATCTGCTTTCCTGTCCATGGGATCACGCAGTTGAGAGGTGTCTTCAAAGGGCAAGGCAGTCTTTTTATTGACCTTTGCCACCTGGATATCAATTTTTGGTGTTTCGCTGAAGATTTTAACTTCGTCCGTGTCAAACAACAGCCGGTTTCTAAAGGATCTGGATACCCCCAACCTTTTTTCTGGGTTGGACCACTCGTCCAGCACCATATCCCGTATGTTCTCATTGATTGGGAATACACGGGTTTTTTTAACCCTGAGCCTCCCAAACATCTCATCCTGGACTGAGTGTGCTTTAGGGGTTTCTTCGACCCCCATAGTGGCCCGGACTGCCCTTAATAGGTCAGGCATCTCGTCCAAGGAGAAGCAGAATCTTTGTTCTGATTCTGGAATCTCAAGATCAGAGAAGACCACCTCGTCCTCCCGTGTTCTGGAGGACGAGGCCTCCTCCTCTATAATCTCTGGATCAGATAGTGAAGGGGATGGGCCCCTATGTCTTTTTGAAGGGGGTTCATCCCTGGGTAAAGGTATCTGAGATAAGGAGGTTTTGACTTCCTCATGGATCATGGACCTCAGATCCTTAAGGAAAGAAGGCTGTTCCTCGGCAATCACATTAGATATGCAGTCCTTACAGAGTTTTTTACGATAGTCGTCCGGTAGCCGTTTGAGGCAGGACACACATTTGGACTGTTTTTTGATCTTTCTCTGAGCCTCCTTAGTGACCTGGGGAGAACAACCCTAATTAGCTATGGTAAGTACATGCTAACAGCAGGATATAGCCCCAAGCCAGAGATGTGGAGGAGGAGGAACAAGTAACCTGGTACAGTGTAAGACAAGTACAGGGTAGGGAAAAAAAGCGCTTCCCCACAGGGGACTTACTACAGGCGGCACAGAAGGGTCTCCAGGGGAGCGGGGTTCAGCCGACATGACTGCACACTGGCTCCGGCACACTGACAATCGGCGCTGCTGCGCGCGAAAATTTGAACTCGGAGACGCCTCTGAATGACGTCACTTCCTTTCGGCACCCGGAAGTGACGACGGCCGTTATCCTGAAGCGCTTAGGCGCGCACCCGGCGATAGCCAAACAGGCCCGGCGGGAGATCGCGACCGGGAGCAGGCTCACATATAATAATGGAGCGAGGCCTCCCTCCTTCGCCCCTGCCCAGCGTTAGTACGGAGACCGCAGGAGGGCAGGGGGAACACCCGGTAGGTGTCAGGAAGTTCTGCTACATCTTCATCTCCCCGCAGGGAGACTCTCTCTGCCCCTGTCCTCTGTAGGGACAGGAAACACTGGTGTTGGTGGTGGGAGGGGGGGATTTAAACCCTCTCTCTGTTCCTGCCCCTACAGAGGTCAGGGGTCAATCTCCTTGTAGCCGTCGTGGTGATGAAGTGGAAATAATATTACCTGGGGCCAAGCTGCAAAAAGACAGAAATGGAGGCGCTGTTCATGCCTCTCCTTAGTTAGGATTTATAGCGTGGGAATGGAAGTCATGTGATCAGCATGACCTCCGCTGGGGTTATGCGAGTCACATGATCGCAATTGACATCATGCGAACCATGTGATTGCGATGTTTGAGGTGCGTGTGCGCATTAGATTCTAGGAAGGAGGACGAATAGTGCGGTGAGTTATAAATCGCCGCCTGGAGTTATGCGCTTGGATGGAAAATCACTCACTAGCGAACAGTGTGCTGATCGATTTAAGAAGAAGGAGAAAGATCATATTGGAACTTATATTATAATAATGAGGCAAATGACCATAGAGTATACAAGATAATAGAATCATAAGATGGGCGATGAGTTATTAGAGGAAAAGGAGTCACATATATATATAGATATGAATATGCAATCAAATTATATCAGAAAAATTGAAAATAAGATGTAGAAAATAAAGAAACAAAGTTATACATTTATACCATATTATATTATATTATGATAAATACAGCGAAATAAATCATGTTGATTATGAAATTAGGTAATATAAATATATATATATATATATATATATATATATACACATATATATATGCATACATATACATACACACATCTATACGCACACTACATTCTATAATTGATGAGAATAAGGGAAGGTGATGAGGAGGGAGGGGAGGAAAGGGGGAGGCAAGGAAGGGGGGGGGGGGGAAGGAATGGAAGGGAGGTGAGGGAAGGGGGGGGTTTAACGGGGAAAGGATGGGGTAACGGGGGTTTGATCTCACCAACTTGTATATTGACTATGATTATTATCCCAATTAGAGAACCTGAAATAAAGGAAAGGTATATACATGTCAATATCGGTAAATTAACATTGTAAGAACATGTCAATCCACAGTGCTGAAAAACAATGAATATTTAAAGATCACAGTAAAAGTCGCATTCACGAGAGACCTCTGGGAAATAAAGTATCCAGTCGATGTATCCAAAAGCTTTCTCTTTGTTTCAGTATTTTAATCCTATTGCCCCCTCTCCGTGGGGTAGATACTTGTTCCAAAACCTGATAGCGTAAGGATGAAATCTGGTGATTATGTTCCTTAAAATGTGCTGGAATTGGTAGCAAAAGTTGTTCGGTCCTGATGGTTGATTTGGCTTAGAAATACGGTTTCTTATTTGTTGCGTGGTTTCGCCCACATAACAAAGTCCACATGGGCATTTAATTAGATATATCACAAATGAGGAGTCACATGTGTAATATCCTTTGATTGGAAATCTTTTACCAGTATGTGGGTGTGTGATAATGGTACCCTTAATCACACTTGAACATTGACCACAATGTGGTGTCCCAATAGCGACAAATTTTTTGAAGGCCTCAGACTCCACCAGCTGGTATGGTAAAAGCTGTCGGGCTAAGAGTTCCGTCAAGCCAGCTGTCAGACGCGGGGAAAGGGGGTGACTCTGTGACATTACGCTCTTCTTACGCTCAAACATTTCCTTTACAGACACCTGACTGTGGGCAGATGAGATGGAACTGCTGAAGGTGAGAGGCGGAGTGGCGGGTGGTTGAGAGGGGGCAAGGAGGACAGAAGTGGTTGACGTGGCTGAAGATGCTGGACCAGGAGGAGGATGGTGGCTTTGAGCTTGTGTGCTGCTTCTACTCATCATTATGTGTTGATCCCATAGGCGTTTGTGATGTGCGATCATGTGCCTTCGCAAAGCAGTTGTACCTAGGTGGGTGTTGGATTTCCCACGACTCAGTTTCTTTTGGCACAGGTTGAAAATGACATCACTGTTGTCAGAGGCAGACACACAAAAAAATGCCACACTGCTGAGCTTTGCAATGACGGCATTCTGGTGGTGGCAACAGCATGCGTTGATTGGCGTGCTGTCTGGCTGACCCCGGGTGCCGATACATGCTGTCTGACTATGCCACTAGCTCCTTGTGACGACCTCCCTCTGCTTCCAACTCGTCTCCTCCTTCTCTCTGTCTCCCCTTCTGAACTTTCCCCCTTTTCTTCTTCTCTTCGAGCAGGCACCCATGGACACATCGTCATCATCAACCACTTCACTTGTATCTGACACCTCAGCAAAGGAAGCAGCAGCGGGTACAACATCATCATCATCATCATCATCACACTGTACGTCCATGTGTGTAATGCTGCCTGACTGAGACATATCCCTGTTAGCTACATCCCCTGGCAATAATGGTTGCGCATCACTATTTTCATCCGACCGATGTGTAAATAACTCCTCTGAGGGATCAAGTGAAGCGGCTGTGGTGGCTGTGGTGGTAGTGGTGGTGGTGGCGGCGGCGGGCAGGAGAGTGGTAACTTGAGAGCAGGTGACCAAAGCTGAGCTGGAGGAGGATGGTGCGTCAAGGTTTTTAGCGGAAGTTGTTGAAGATTGGGTGTCCTGTGTAAGCCAGTCAACTATTTTCTCCGAATTCTTTGGGTTCAGGGTACGTGGCCTCTGAACACTGGGCATTATTCCAGGGCCAGTGGAAATCACAGCACCACAACAGCTCCTTCGGGGTGGCCTGCCTCTGCCTGTCATTTTTTTTTTTTAGATAAGTGGTACTATGCGTGCAAGCTACTGTGCCACCCTATATAAGTGGACGGCAGTGGGCACAGTACAGTCTGTGTGGGCCTGACACACACGGGCTTGCAAATGTGATTATATCACAGAAAAATTTTAAATACATTTTTTTTTATTTGCAAGGTATTTGAGCGAGTGACACCCTGTAACGGTATGAGTGGAGGCCTAGCCACTAGCCAGTGGCAACAATACAGTCTGTCTGGGCCTGACACACACGGGCTTGCAAATGTGATTATATCACAGAAAATTTTTAAATAGAATTTTTTTATCTGCAAGGTATTTGAGTGAATGACACCCTGTAACGGTATGAGTGGAGGCCTAGCCAGTGGCCACAATGCAGTCTGTGTGGGCCTGACACACACGGGCTTGCAAATGTGATTATATCACAGAAAAATGTTAAATATAATTTTTTTATCTGCAAGGTATTTGAGTAAATGACACCCTGTAACTGTATGAGTGGAGGCCTAGCCACTAGCCAGTATACAGTATGGGCTTGGCAATGTGATTATGTCACAGAAAAATATTAAATAGAATTTTTTTTTTTATCTGCGAGGTATTTTCTGTCACACCCTGTATGAATGGTGTGCACATGCTGTCTGTGACTGAGCCTGCAGCCTCTCACACACGGGCAGCCAGGCAACTGCAATATATATATATATATATATATATATATATATATATATATATATATATATATATATATATATATATATATATATTTGTGTTCGGATTGGCTATCAGAAAGGTGTCCCTAACCTATCTAACCCTATCTTCAACAAGCAGTAGAATTGTGCCGTAACTGCTGTTGTAGGGTAGCCTAAAGGGGGCCACCCCTATATGAAGTGACTGTAAGATGGCGTGGGTGGGTGAAATCAGCTGAACCGTCGTCAGCCTAGGCCTACAGGAGCCTATAAATAGCCTAGTACCCACCCAGCCTGGCCTCACAGGTGCAAGTAAGTAGCCATGTAATCAGCCTCTCCTCTCACAAATACAGCAAAATACTAGTATTTTACTTACACTTGTGTTCGGATCGGCTATCAGAAAGGTGTCCCTAACCTATCTAACCCTATCTTCAACAAGCAGTAGAATTGTGCCGTAACTGCTGCTGTAGGGTAGCCTAAAGGGGCCAAAAAGCATGGACCTTATTTAAAGTAAATATATACATACCATTACGATGCCCGCTTTGAACGCCGAAAACTCTGCCCGATGAAGGTGCGGAATATACCGTACATATCAGCGACTTCTATACACCTTACCTCTTTGTCACGTGCCGTTGTTTTAGGAGGTAGCTAAAGTTGATGTTTTGAAAGAGCGGACGGTAGTCAGAAACGATTTACCCCTATGTTGACGATCATATGAACATATTGCAAGAAGGTCTGAACCCGGGAGCTGCGGACTGAAATAACAATGGTGAATGTGATAGAAGACTTAATGAAGTCCAACCATTCGCTAAGGGCCCTGCTCGGACACCAACTATTGCTGGTAGCAAATACTACACCTATACTTATCCCCCAGGCCACTGCTTAAATTCTTTCTTATTATTAATAAACGACCCAAAAACTTAGAGGATGGCATAAGCCGCTTAACTCTGATAATGGATCGGGACGTAATCGCGACAGGACTTATTAACCTGTAGTCGTGCCATGATTTCGTGATCGCCTGAAGACGTGACAGGACTTATTAACCTGTAGACGTGACAGGATTTCGTAATTGCCTGAAGACGTGACAGGACTTATTAACCTGTAGACGTGACAGGATTTCGTAATTGCCTGAAGACGTGACAGGACTTATTAACCTGTAGACGTGACAGGATTTCGTAATCGCCTGTAATCGTGACAGGACTTATTAACTGCCAGGCGCGAGAGACCCTAATGGTGGGGCCAGGCGTCTGCGAGGGAAGAAATGTAACCTGAAGGAAAGCAGCTGTGTTCATTAGGAGAACGGTATCAGAGCGGTGCACTGACTGCCCCCGAGAAAATACTGAGTAAGGGTCCATTCACACGTCCTGTTTTTTTTCATCCTGAAAAACGGTCCGTTTTTTGCGGATCCGTTGTTCCTGAAAATGTTTCCGTATGTCATCCGTATGTCATCCGTTTTTTGCGGATCCGCAAAAAACGGGAGCATGTATACATTTCAATAATCAAATAAAGTTGTTTGGATTTCTTTGAGAAAAAAAAAAAATAAAAAATTTGTTATGTGTTTCCAGGAACGGAATCCGCAAAAAACGGATGACATACGGAATGACATCCGAATGTCATCCGTTTTTTGCGGATCCATTGACTTTGTATTGTACCAGGATCCGATTTTTCAGGACAAGAATAGGACATGTTTTATATTTAAACGGACATGCGGAACGGAACAACGGAAACGGACAGCACACATTGTGCTGTCCGATTTTTTCCAGGACCCATTGAAAATGAATGGGTCCAGATCAGGTCCTGATCTGTTCCTGAAAAAACGGAACAGATCAGGAAAGAAAAAACGGACGTGTGAATGGACCCTAACCATGATGTAGCAATGAAAAGGAAAACGCAGCCTTAAGTGGAAGCCGAAGTGATGTATGAACAGGTGGGAGAATGCAGCTCTGGATGTGAGTAGTGCCTGAAACATGGTATGGGCCCAGCTGTGAGCATGAAGAGCACTGTATAACGCAGCTGTGAATGCAATCTGAGATAACAGGGGATCAATGTTATGCAACAGCAACTCATGAACGCAGCTCTAGTGGTGAACAGAGTATAAATTGTAAATGCAGACACGTGGACATAGCTATGAAGGTAACACCCCCACATAATGCTTGCAGGTTTTTTTTTTTTTTTTTTCCGGGATGGTCACTACAGCACCACCAAAAAAGGGAAACAAAAAACAAAACATAAACGTGTATGAACATGAACCTTGAAGCAACGACAATAAGGCAACATATAATGCACCTATACCCTAGCACAGAACCGCTGACACATGCGTGCCCATAACATACAGTTTATAGATAAACCACTCTTACCTATAGGAGCATCAGAACTCAAATGCGGGCGCCTCAACTGATCTGCGTGGATCCCCACATGCAGACCCCTGGTATACATACCCCAACTCCTTGCATGTTTGGCATTAGCTACGGATGTGCCCCTGCATGTTAAAAACACACTTTTTTTTTTTTTTTTTTTTTTTAATAGAGGAAACCTGCGACCATACCTACACCAGGCGCCTGCTAGGCCAACAACTATAAGCAATGACCCCCAACAAGCCCCTAGACAGCCGAGCATTCCCTAGACCGTTAGCACCCCGCTCTGCTTTGAACCAGAGTACTGCGCATCGCATGCCGCCCTGTAGGCACCATGCCATCAAATGCAATACCACAGCATTTTTTTATTTTTTTTTCCTTACCAAAAACACAGCATGTATGACTTGAACCAACTAACAACCCTCATTCAACCGTTTAACGCCCGACTCTGCTACATCTCAGAGCGCTACATGTCGCGGACCGCAACGTTGGTCCCGTGCAAACCACTCCGATCCTACCGTGAATACCAGCACCCTGCTAAGACATTCTGCCATCGCCCAGCCATTAGGAGCCTCCACACCATGCTGCTGTATCCTAGAGCTGACTCACAGGTAGTGAAATCAGCTGAACCGTCGTCAGCCTAGGCCTACAGGAGCCTATAAATAGCCTAGTACCCACCCAGCCTGGCCTCACAGGTGCAAGTAAGTAGCCATGTAATCAGCCTCTCCTCTCACAAATACAGCAAAATACTAGTATTTTACTTACACATATATATATATATCTATTTAAAAAAAAAAAAAGCACACTGATGTACCAGCCCTGAAAAGGGCTTTTTGGGGTGCTGTCAGGACGCTGTCCTTACAGCAGATGAGTCTGTGGACACAGAACACTGCCCTAGCTAACGCTTTCCCTATTGAATCAGCAGCAGCAGCACTGTCCATCCTCTCACTGAGAATGCAGCTTCCGAATGAATCTAAAATGGATGCTGTCCAGGAGGTGGGAGGGTCTGGGAGGGAGGGTCTGCTGCTGATTGGCTGGAATGTGTCTGCTGACTGTGAGGTACAGGGTCAAAGTTTATTCAATGATGATGTATAGGGGGCGGACCGAACATTGCATATGTTCGCCCGCCGCGGCGAACGCAAGCAAACTATGTTCGCCGGGAACTGTTCGCCAGCGAATAGTTCGGTCCATCACTAGTGATAAATGCAGAATATAGAACATGCTGCGATTTTCAAGCAACGCACAAATGATGCGTGAAAACCAATGCTCATGTACATAGCCCCATTGAAATTAATGGGTCCGGATTCCATGCAGGCGCAATGCGTTTGCATCACGCATTTCACCCGTGCGGAAAACTTGCTTGTGTGAACAGGGCCTAATACTCTGGCAGAAGCTTACTCCCCTCTCCCCACTAAAAGCACTTGGACTTTTGGCTGAACCAAGTCTGCAGGTGTATGGGGGATTCAGGAAGAACAGCTGTTTGATGAATAAGCATTTAGCAAACTGATGTTGAAAGTGTAGCCACCTTAACTCCTTCTTGACTGAAGTCAGGTCTTTAAATATGTCGCCCGCTCATGAATCTAAACAGCAGACATGCAGACTAATATCTGTGGTTGGCGATAAAACGGATCACAGACATTTAACCCCTCAGATGCTGTGGCTAATGTTGAGGAAATTGAAAAGTGGAATTCAGTACAAAGTTTAGGAAAAATTGATTTACCACAAATCTGAATTTCCTTACACTTCGTGGTAAAGAATCTTTTTTTCTAAAACGGTAGTTGCACGTGTTACAAAACTCCTGCTCTGTCTCCGCCATTTCACTTTGAGTTGTCACTTTGAGTGCTCATATGCAAGGGACAGTGTTGCTGAAAACTGTTTAAAGGTTATGTACACTTCTATGATCTCTTAGTTGTTTAGGTTTATTAGATGACCGGCACAAAGTGAAAGCGAAAGTAGCAGTCACACAGAAACAGTTAAAGAGTAACTAAACTTTTATAACTTTTAATATGTGGTCCCTAATCCCCTAAAACATATTTTTCTAATATACTTTATTTATTAATTTTCTATTTTACCATACTATTTCATTCCTAAAGCGCACCATTCATTGGTGTGCTACAACTCAGTTCTCAGTACATCGCTGAGCTGTCGAAGCAGGAGCCCGAGGCCAGAGCTGCCACTGTCATCCAGCGGTCGTATTTTGACCAACAATCCAGCTGTACTGCAACGGTTGACTCGTTCTTCAACATCATCTCAGGTGACAACAGATACACACATCCAGGAATCGGTGGGTTCCTCTGACACCATGCTTTGTTGGTATGGCCCAGGAACTGCCTCTGTGCTCTCACCTGTCTTGAACCTGCCTCTTGTTGTTGCTGCTCCTTCTGCTAGCCAAGTAATGTATGCTGCCGGCTCTACTCTGTTTTTCAGCAAGGATGATCTTTGTGAGGACAGTCAGCAGTTACAGGAGAGGTCTGCTGCAGACTCCTCTAGGCATGCAACTGCCAATAATAACATTTGGGTAGAAGAACATGTTGCGAGAGGTTAGGGATGGGTGAGGTCACACAAGTGACGACCAAACAGATGTAGATGATGATGTAGCCGATCGCACATGGAGGCTGGGTGAAGAGAGGGCATCGTCAGGGGGCGAGAGTGGCAGCATGCCTGTGAGACAGCAGGGTCGAATCAGTGGATGATCTGCAGCTAATCACAGGAGAGGTACACCATCTGCTACTTGGGAGACTACCTGTGAGGAACACATTCGCAGTACATGGGTTCATAAAAGCAGTGGTGGAGGGAAAATGCCATATTCGACAGTGTGGGAATTTTTCACAAAGTCACTGGGTGACGTTATTGTTGTGATATGCAGGATGTGTGAGCAGAAGGTGAGGTGCGGCCAGGGTGCTAATGTTGGCACGACGGCTCTGCATCAACACGTGGAGCGTCACCATAAATACTCATTTAGTGTTACAGCCTGATGCAGCAACCTGCCTCTCCCACTGGCCCGCACCCCCTCTCCAGCAGTCAGGGCTCGTCAATGTCAGCAGAAGGAAGCTGTCGTTCCTTCCCATCAACTTCAATGTTGTCTATTCCTCCTGATGCCTCTCGTCCTTCTCCTAGTCAATTGTTTCATCAGCAATCTATCACTGTAGTGATTGTGAAAAGACAACAGTATGTCTGCACTCATCCAACACCGCAGAAACTGAATGTGCTCCTGGGCAGGTTTCTGGCGCTACAGTCCCTCCCTTTCCATGTAGTTGAATATGGAAGTAGTATGTAGTAGAATATGGAAACCATTGTATTTTTATGTACCCCTTAGGGGGCCAAGTCTCAATAATGACCATCCTTATCTTTTGCTGGCTTTACTTCTTCCAAATCATCCTTTGCGTGGTTAGGGTTGGAGAAGTAAGTTCACAACTAGTTGGTGGTAGGGCGGGGTCTTTCTTCTTTTGCCTCTCCGGGAATGCCCCATGGCCATTTTTCTCGCCTCTTTTATCATTTTGTTGGATCCAACTGCAGGTCACCTGCTGCACCACTCTTCATATGTAGTTTCAGGATGCAAGGGTTAAAGTTAAGTATAACTTTAATTATTAGGTAAAATTTATATAGTGATCAACTATTGGCCCCATGTGGCCCCTTTATGTAATTTCCATACAAAAGGGGCATTTTCAAGAGATTGCAAGCCACAACAGCAATCATTTACATATTGTGCAATGTACCTAACCAACCAAACCCCATACAAGCAACAGCCCCTGTTTGGCTAACATATTATATGGTAGCTACTAGGTTTCAGGCTCCTGTTCCTTATAGCAATAATCCAGCGGCCATATTTGATCCATCCACCATGTTTAGCCCATCTGGCTTTAACCCTGGTTTTTAAAGCAAAATACGATCCAGTTTATACTATATTTTTGTATAGTTTTCAATTTTACACTTGGAATATGGAAATCATTTTTATGGAAATTTTTATTAATATTTGAATAATTGTTCAGACATTTTAGGATGAGGTGATACCTAAGATGTTTTTTTTTATCGTTTACATATTTTTATATGTAAAATTGGGAAGGGGGGGTGATTTAAACATTTAATTTAATTTTTTTTTTACTTTTTTGCTTTTACAGCATGCCCTTTTATAGCCCCCCTTAGGGGACTGGAACCTAAGATGTTTTGATCCATTGTTCTATTCACTCTAAGGCCCCTTTCACACGGGCGAGTTTTCCATGCGAGTGCAATGCGTGAGGTAAACGCATTGCACCCGCACTGAATCCCGACCCATTCATTTCTATGGGGCTGTGCACATGAGCGGTGATTTTCACGCATCACTTGTGCGTTGCGTGAAAATCTCAGCATGCTCTATATCGTGTGTTTTTCACGCAGCGCAGGCCCCATAGAAGTGAATAGGGCTGCGTGAAAATCGATTTTCACTCATGGTTTCTAGGTGACGATCGGGATGGGGACACGATCATTATTATTTTCCTTTATAACATGGTTATAAGGGAAAATAATAACATTCTTAATACAGAATGCTAAGTAAATTAGGGATGGAGGGGCTAAAAAAAATAAGAAAATAATTAAACTCACCTCATCCACTTGTTCGCGCTGCCAGGCTCGTCTTCTTTCTTCTTCTTTTTCGACCCCTCCATCCCTGATTTACCAAGCATTCTGTATTAAGAATGCTATAATTTTCCCTTATAACATGTTACAAGGGAAAATATTAAAATCTACAGAATACCTAACCCAAACCCGAAACTTCAGTGAAGAAGTCCGGGTTTGGGTCTGAGTACCACATTCAGTTATTTAAAAGCAAGAAGAACCAGATAAATGTAATATTTAATCTTACTGACTAGGGATGAGCGAATCAACTATGGATGAAACATCCGAAGTCGATTCACTTAGTTAGAATAATGTACGGAGCGAGAGCTCCATACAGTATTAGAATGTATTGGCTCCTAGGAGACTAAGTTATTACTTTGCGAAGTCTTGCAAGACTTTGGGTAATAACTTCAGAAATTAATTTCAACTGTAAAAAATCTTTTTTACCAAACTCGGGTTCAGTTCTAAGGTACCACTTGGAACTGAACCAGAGTTCGGGAAATGGTTTATTTATAGTACAAATTAATTTATAAAGTTATTGCGCGAAGTCTCGCGAGACTTCGCGAAGCAATAACTTCGGCTCATCGGAGCCAATATATTCTAATACGGTATAGAGCTCCATACAGTATTAGAACAAAGTATTATGCTTCATCCGAAGTCGATTCGCTCATCTCTAGCCATAACAACAAAAAGCATACAACTTTGGCAGAATTGTTTTTTTTTCTCTATTTCCACCCCTTTTAGATTTTTTTTCATATTCTCACTTCATCATTGGCAATAATAAATGGTGACATTAGAAATTACAACTTGTCCTGCAAAAACAAAGTCATCGTTAGGCTCTGTGAACAGAGGATAAAAGAGTTATGGCTTCTGGAAAGGCAGGGAGTAAAAAACGAAAAGGAAAAACAGAAAATCGTCTATTCCTCACTGTAGTTCCCACATTCCATTCATGAACTAGATAGCGAATGACAGTTGTGTATCTACTACTGACTGGGCCTTATAGCAAAATGTTTAACACGTCTCCCACCCATCCTCACCACCCTTAGTCCCCTTAATGCAGACCTCAGTCCAGAACAATTAAATACTCACCTCTTTTCTACTCCTTTGGCCATCTCCATTCTTTATGCTGCGCTGTGTCTAGGCATGCACTACACTGTGACCTGATGTCGCATCAGGTCATAGTGCGGTCCTATGCACACTACATCCCATCCTGAAGCTGTGTGCTGCCAGGACTTTGTGAAGTGCAGGCACCTGGAGAAGAAGACCATGGATTGGTGATTAATACCAGTTCTAGGACAGCATAGGAGCACCATACTCGCCACTCCCTGGGCCCTGGAAATAATTAAATTTGTCCTCCTCTTGGACCGCTTCCTGAATTCGTGCCTCGTAGCAGCCACTTCCACGGTAGCTACGCCCCTGGATCAAGATTAATAGTACTTTTATTCCCAAGATTTCTAGTATTCCAGTGCACGGTTATGTACAGTACCCTCCCCCTTTCTATTCACTGATTGCGAACAGAAATTGACACACAATATAACTATCATATTATCAGTCTGTGTGGTGTTCTATATAAGCATCTATTTGTCTTCTCTGAGCGTTATTCTTTGGTCATCGTCTTGGCAGCATCATGGTTCAGGGTCAGAAGAAGCGTATAGACACTACACTTTATTCTGACAGAGAATTAACCTGACTCGGAAATAATTGAGCAGAATGAGATGAAGATCTTCACTTGAAATCCTGAGGTTACATGATAAGCGGTGGCACTACTCCAGCCCGCTATATCACTGAAGATGTTTGTTTCTACTTGGATGTGATCACATTTTTGAGCCGAAGACGTCACCTACGGCGAAGGTTTCAGTAGCTTTTGTAGGAGGATGACTCGAGCACTGGATTTATGGCAGAAATCTTCACTTTATTAAGCTGTCAGGATTGGCTTGGAGGTGAATCTCCCGGTGAAAAACAAAATTTGATTTAAAGGTCAGAAGAGAGACGCGGGACTCACAATCTGCCATCAAATTGTTTTTTGGTTTTTTTTTAACACTAAATGGAGTTTACAAGGAAGGAAAAATTTGAAACTGTGAATTGCAGTCCTAGTTCTCTAGTTTTTGATTCTTGATAACATCAAACCCTTCATGATATAAAATGAAGATAACAGGAGGAATAAGAGTGCAATAAATCAGGTAGCTCCTATATGTCTACAGGGGTGGCTAAAGACAAGATTATGTCACCTTATGCTCTACCACTTTTTAATAATGTCCCAGTTCTCTACTTTTTGTTTCATATTAAACCTTTTATGGTATAAAGCATATACAGAGGTGCCATGGGCACAGCCTGACCATATCGACACTTCGAGAATTCTCGAATATTTCAAATATAGTGATATATATTTGTAATTTAGAATATTCTAGATTTTTTTTTCATCAGTAACCTCCCTTCTTGATTGTGGGCCAATGAGAAGGCTGCAATATCTTTGTCTGAGCTTAGCAACATCCCTAGCAACCAAAAGGAAAGCTGCCTACCCCTTACTATATAAGAACCTTTTTCTGCAGTTTTTTTAAGTTCTGAGAGACAGCAGTGTCATTTCTGTGCTTTCCACACTACAGTAGATAGATAGTTAGATAGCTTATATATATAATACAGATAGTTAGTGGGAGATAGTCAGTGTAGGTTATATCCTGATGTGGTGTAGCTGTTGCAGTGCAGGGTGTTAGATAGTGTGATAAGTTCTGCTGTACATACATACATGCAGACCTGCGAAAATGTGAACTTTCACGTATTGCGCCAAAATATTAGCATCTTTAATGCTGATTTGCGCAATCGTGAATATATTGGAGCACTCTAACTGCATATAAAGCCATTTTTAATGTTCTGCCGTGCCAACCATTTTCTCTAGTCTCAGGAAACTTCTTGCAGCTTGGAAAATGTAGCAAAAGTTACCCACGCCTGTATTTCGCCCGCCTTATACGAATATTACATTGCCGATTTTTAGCGATCAAGAAAATAATCTTGAATTTGAGAATTTGTGAATATATGATTAATATTTGCCCAAATATTCGTGAAATATTGCAAATTCGAATACAGCCCCTGCTGCTAATCACTAGTTAGTATTCACTTCAGGGAATATTAATGAAGCTGTGCTATACATTGGTTGGGGGAGGAACCCCCTCCCAGCACACAGACTTTTACTAAATACAGTATTTTACACATTTTGGACTGCAGTCAGAATACTTACCATTTCACTACAGACTTGCCCTGTTGAAAGGCCTGAATTTTCTGGCATAACATTAAAGGGTTTCTGTCATGAGAAATAAGGTTATGTAGCTGACTGACATTAGCGATGTGCTAATGTCAGCAGTACATAACAGTATGCCTAATATCTCCCTGCCTGCCGCCATTCTCTTAAAATAAAGACTTATACAATATGCTAATGAGCCTCTAGGTGCTATTAGGGCATTGCTTCAGCATCTAGAGGCTCGGTCTACGCACCCTTTGGCACGCCCAGGTCCAGTTGATTGAATTTCAAGTTCTCCGCAGTGTCCTGTAAATCCCGCGCCTGCGCCATCAGTATTCGGCACAGGCGCAGTGAGTGAAAGATGTGCTACTGCTGCCGACTTCCTCACTGCACCTGCGCCGAAGGAAGGAAGACGGCAGCAGGAGCGCGTCCTTCACTCACTGTGCCTGCACCAAATACTAAAAGAGACGCTGCAGGCGCAGGATTTACGGGACACTGAGGAGAACTCGAAAGTCAAACAACTGGACCTGGGCGTGCCAAAGGGTGCATAGACCGAGCCTCTAGATGCTGAAGCAATGCCCTAATAGCACCTAGAGGCTCATTAGCATATTGTATAAGTCTTTATTTTAAGAGAATGGCGGCAGGCAGGGAGATATTAGGCATACTGTTATGTACTGCTGACATTAGCACATCGCTAATGTCAGTCAGCTACATAGCATTGTTTCTCATGACAGAAACCCTTTAAATACATTGAATATTACTGAAATAAAGGGAAAACATTAGCTTCATTTACTAATCACAATGAATAAACTGTTCACTAAATTATATTGGGTTATTATGATTACAGGGATAACAAATATTGTTTTGTGACATTGTATAGTTAGTGTGTTATAAAAATCACACTTATTATAATAGTTTTTGGTTTGTTGTTTCCCTTTAGTAATAATAACTTTGCAGTCTTTGTCGTACAAATGTAATACCTAGGTAATGTTTTTTTTTAAGTTAAGGCAGAAAAATATAATTTTTACTTTTTGGAACTTACATTGTTCTGCGAAGATAATCTTGCTTTTAAAAAAAAGTGCAAAAACTATTACAATAAATGCATTTTTGCAACATGTGTGACACAGTGAGAGGTTGTGTCTGGCAAGTCAGGCATTTTCCTCCCAGCATGTACGGCTGGGCTGATTTCCAGCCAATTGAGGTCAAATACTAGGCCAGAGTTTAAGTGCCGGTCCTGGTTTTGGCAGCACCTGGTTGTCCTTAAATAGGCAGCTGGGCTCAGCAGAGATGTCTCTGTTTTTACGATCTGAGTCTTTGTGCCGTGCTGGATGGCTGAGAGCCACAGGCTGGGGAAACAGGCCCCCTAAAGCCTGCTGTGGACTACTGGAGGCAGAACTGCCGGCAAGGTGACTTGTGTTATATTAACTTTCCATTGTACCAAGGCTGAAAAGTTACGTGCTGTTTTGTGCAATTGCCTCAAGTGTGAATAAACACTGACGTTTTGAGTAAAGTATTTTGCCTCTGTACTGCGCCCGCTTACCCTATCTACCAGAGCGAAACCCCACACATGGTATTACATTTCATAAAACTGTATGTGTTATCCCTGTAATCATTATAACTCATACAATCAGTGTCAGACTGGGGTGCCTAGGTCCCACCAGTAAAATTTATTTTGGGGGTCCACCGTACGGATATATTCAAATATTATCTGCCAATACAGCAACAGGATGCTACCAGAAAATTGAATATGGGGTCCCTGCAGCACCTCTGAGAAGGTAGGTCCTGGGGAAAAGAGGTTACTGGCTACAGTGGCTTTCCTCTATACCTAGAAGTCATCTCAGCTCTGATCGTGTCTATAATAATAAACTGGGGAGTTTCTTTAATAATCTATCACATTTTTTATATGAACATAGGTTGGTTGAGGTGCTGTACATGGAATATATGTATGTAGTGCAGTAAGTCTACTGTGTTATGTGCCACTTGTGCAGGGGGTGGGAGACTGGGGTCCCATCTTGTTCAGAGGCCCACAGGGGGATTCACCTGTAGCTCTGTGGGCCAGTCCGAGCCTGCACACAATATAGTGAGCACATTATTTAGGGTGATCGGTAAAGAGCAAAACAAAATAAAAAAATTGCCCAATTTTTCCCCCATTGATTTAACCCATAATAAAAGTTTATAGAAATTTTTATCTTACTGATATGATATGGCTGTGAATGTGAGAAGGCTCATGGGAGGGGGTGGGGAAACACATTGTTTGCCTGTATAGGGCCCTGAAATTCTAGATGGCAGCCCTGGAGGTGACAAGAGGAAGGAGAGTGCGATAAAACAGGTGAATCATTTATGTTTATATGGGTGGTGTAGGAAGGTGCAAGGGTCCATCATTGACGGAAGGTACGTGTCACCGAGGTTCCTGGCCTCGGTGAGATAAGAACCGGTTATTTTATGTGTCAGCCGCAGCTAGTGGTCGCTGACACTGTTTATTCTTAGTGTGGCTGAAAAGCCGACCCGGGCCGGTTCTTATTGGGAGCAGCCAAAGAGCAGGGTGGGTGGCTGTTCCCCACGTCCAGGCCAGGTTTTGGGCTGGGGTTTAAAAAACCCAGCCAGCAGATCAGCTGGGGGTTGGTATGTTCCTCCAAGTAAAAGTGGTGCTGTGAAGGCTCTGTGTCTTGGGGAGCTGCATGAGAGCCACCAGCTGGAAGCCAGGCACCCTAAAAGCCTGCTGTGGATATTCAGGTGACGTGTTCGTTTTGAGTTCTGTGGACTTTGGCCATGTGAAATAACATGAGGAATTTCTGTGGTGTGAATTAACACCAGGACTCTGCCAAGTGTTTGTGTTATTTTTTTCCCTTGTTGTGTGAATAAACACTGACTTTTGCTTTACTACCGTGTTCTTGCCTCTGTACTGCGTTCGCTTACCCTGCCTACCAGAGCGAATCCCCACAGTGGGTAAAGACAGCAGCTACACATGGGCCCCCTTACGCTCTATCACTTTTAATACATGGGTCCCACATTCTCAACATGATCCCAGTTCTCTAGTTTTTGTTTCTTAATAATGTCAAACCCTTTATGGTATAAAACATACACAGAGATGACAGGATGACGTAGAAGGTAATGAAAGAGATGGATCCTATAGTTCTTCATGGGTGGGTAAAGACAGCAGCTCCACATGTAGCCCCTTATGCTCTATCAGCTTTGATTTATGAGCTACAAAATTCTCAACATATTTATTTGAAAGATATCCATGGACATTGTTACATCAGGATAGAGGTCTTAGAACCATTTGCTGGTTGCTTTATAGCAGTGATCTCCAGTCTGTATTTCTCCAGCTGTTTCACAGCTATATTTCCGAGTATGCTTTGACAGGTGAAAGCATCAACTTGTTTAGCATGAGTAATACTTTAAGGCTCTGTCCAGATAATGTAGACATGAACTAGGCATTGTGCATTGTTATATAATGTTATCCCTCTTTTCCATTACAATCAGAATGGCGAAGTATGGAAACATCAAGCTATCAATATGTGAGATGACTGCTGTATATGAACATCTTTTGATCTGCTTGGGAAGGTAATGGTTGATATACTGCCCTTTTAGGTCTTTCAAAGCATTATCATGACATGGGGTTGACAGTATCAATAGCTCGCTTAGACTGGCTCAGCTGATTCATTGAACAAGACTCTAAACCCTAGTAAGGGTACAGATTCATAACATGTACTCTATTAAAAGGTAATGTAGTTATGGATACAGTTGTGAGATGGGGAAACAGCTGTCATTGTCTGAACACTGTTTGTATAGATTAAATTAATTGATCTGGACTGACATTCTGCTGTTTGGCCACAAGATGCAGCTGTTTCCAAAACAGAGCTAACAGGCTGCGTATATTTCCATTTTCATGAGACGTGGTGTTTCAGAGCCTGGAGAAGAAAAGGAAGCATCCATCTTAGAGGAAGCTGAGACTGAGGAACTGTGCGAGCAGAGGATCCAATGGCATACAGGTTTGAGGGCCTACCTCAGTGACCAGAGTTGTAGCTAAGTGAAGCTGATCGTGTCCAATACCATAATCCTGTCCAGAGGAACGAGGATTGCTTCCAGGAACGCTGAAGAGAGCTGAGGAGCAAAGCTACATACACTGCGGTACTGCAATGCTTGTTGGAGAGGCATTTGTTTCGGTTCCAAGTCACCAGCGGATGCAGAGCAGACCCGGGTCGGTAAGATCGTGCACGCAACTCACCACCGTGTTGGCGCCTAGAGACTGAGACCAGGCCTGTAGTTAGTTAGATAGAGTCTCTGTTGTCAGGCCACAAGTTTTGCTATTGATTCATAGCAAGGACTCCATAATTTAAAGGGACATTTCACACTGGAGAGCTGATAAACTTCACCACAAACTTAAGCCAGGCTGGCATTTTGCTCAGAAGGAATACTTAGGCATGTGCTACAGGACCAGTTATGGTAGGGTGAATACTGTAGAGCTTTGTAAGATTGTAAGCTGTTGTGCTGCACTGCAGGCTAGCCTGTACCACACACCCATACAGTGGTTCTTGTTTTTTAGGGTAATAACAGGTAAGGTGTAGCAGTTTAGTTGTGCCTGCCAGTAGGTAAATTACCGCACTTTCTTCTTGCATCCATCGGAGGGCGCCGTGCTGTGCAGCACAAGGGTCTCAGTCTTCGGGCTGGGTGTATGTAAATTTATTGTATGTTCCCAGCATTTGTGTTTATTGCCACATTTAAGTAAAATTCTGTTTCGGCAAAAGCTAGTGTTGGGATTGCTTTTCTCATTCGTGACTTCATTGTATCCTGGGGAGTCCACCCCGGTACACGGCTTACACAGTCACATATGCCTTGGCCACCTACTATTTGCAGAAATGGTATTCTAAACATGGGAGCCCAAGGAGGGTGGTGTTGGGCTTGTCCTGCAGTTACAGATAAATGTTTTTTTTCAGAGTCTAATATTAATGACCTATCCTCAGGAGAGATAATCATTATCAGAAGGGAGGGGGCCAGACACCTGTCACCCCTGCCAGTCAGCTGTTTGAGACAGCAGGTCTCCAAGGAGTACCACGGCTTTCCCACAGCTTAACAAGCACAGTGCTGTCCACTGGATAGTGCCCATTCTTGGTATTGCAGTTCAGATTCATTCACTTGAATGGAACTGAGCTGCTCTAAGCCATGTGACAGATGTACAAGATATCGCAACCCTAGAAAGAGGCCGTGGCTCTCACTAGAGTGCCGCAACCTTCTCAAACAGCTGATTGTGGTGGGTGCCATAAATCATTTGTGGCCCACAGGCTTTGGTGGCCATTTATCTTTTGCCATATGCTGCCACAGAGTGCCTTCCCAATTTTCATTTTACTTACCCCTAATGGATCTTTAATTTGTCCTCTATAACCCCTCTGGACAGGGATTTCCAAGGAATAAACACCAAGTCAGGTCTTCTACCCAGCTCTGCTGCATGACAACCCCAGTAGGCCTCAGTTGCATGAGCTTATCAGCTCTGCTACAGGTATATTCTCCATTCTGTTTCACTCTTAGACTAACTTAGAGCTTTTCCACTGTAGCAGAACTTCAGCTGTGTTTCTGGTGGATACTCATACACTGTGCTTCAAAACAGCGGTAGGAGCTTTTGTGGGAGTGTGTGTATATAGCAACATAGTATTAGCTTGCCTAATTATAGCTTGCTAAATTCTCAAAGTGCTGCATTTGAGATATTCAGAAGATACTCAGGAGGTAATCTGGAGGTGGATACAATCTAAAAAAGTAAGATTTGTTTGTTTAAAATCTTTCCCCTCTTTAAAATGGCAGACCTGGTTCAGTGCAGAAATTGTTGTGCTTTTATTTCAGGTTCCACTCTTTGGAGGTTTGGATGCTGTTTGATCTGTAGACAGCTCTCTGTAATGCAGCAGGAAATTGCATTTTTATAAATTTGGGATTTGTAAATTAACTGTTAAACAAACTTAGGCTGGGAATGTTGCAATGTCACTGCCATAGATGCCCCTTAGAAATGGAAGATGGGTTACTGCAGGTTCTGGTAGACTGAGAGTTGTTGATAGAAGTCATGTTCCACAGTCTGTGGCTCTCCATAATTCATTTGCAGCACTTTCAGAGCGCAAGAGCAACATGGAGGATGGCTCAGGCACAGTGGGTGAGGACAATCATCTCCCATGCAGCCAAAAACAAAAAGGATAAGGTGAGGACTGATAGTAAGCAGCTGTTGGTGGGCGATTCTATCATAAGAGGTGTGAAGTTTGAGGAAAAATGCTGTTGTGAGATGTGTCCCTGGTGCTACCGCTAGCAGGGATAGACAATGTATCCTTAATATGGTTAGGCAAGCAAAGCAGGAAAGGGAGGTGGATGTTATAGTCCATCTTGGGACAAATGATCTCGCTTGCAATGAGGTTTCAAGGCGAAGGAAGCTTTTCACACACTTGGAAATTATATATGGGAGGTTGCATCGACTGTTTCATTCTCTGCAGTTTTGCCTGTACATAACCTTCAACATGACAGGAAGATGCGCATTAAGAAATTCAATGTATGGCTTGGTGAATGATGTCTGAACCAAGGGTTTGGCTTTGTGTCTCATGTTAACTCTCGTTGGAATGGAAAAGAACTGTACAAGGAAGATGGTTTGCATCTTTCTCTCAAGGGAACAAATGTCTTTAGTGAACAGTTCAAAGTATTTTCTAAGGAGCATTAAAACAAGTAAAGGGGGAGGGGGCAAAAGAGTGATAATCCAGCAGTCCGACTTCCCCCCAGAACAATGCCAGAAGATGCCAGTAGCACATAGGTTAAGAAAGCTCAGAGTCTTGTCTATAAATGCTCGCACTTTAGGGAATAAGATCAATGAACTTAAGTCTAGAGTGGCATCTGAGAATATAGATTTAGTGGCTGTTACTGAGACATGGTTCAATGGGAGTAATGACTTGGATATAACAATATCAGGGTTCTCGCTATATAGGAAAGGCAAGAAAGCGGGAGGGGTAGCCTTGTATGTGAAAGATAGCATAAAATCTAATTTAATACAAGTTAGCGAGACCAATTTAGAGTCAGTTTGGGTTACCTTGCAGCTTGATAATCATAAGGTAACTTGTGTAGGTGTGATATATAGACCACCTAGCCAAGTCATAGAATAAGATGATCTACTGGTTGAGGAAATAGCTAAAATGACATTGAAAGGGGAAGTTATCATTATGGGAGACTTTAATCTTCCTGATGTAAACTGGAAAACCAAAATAGCAAGATCTGCCAGGAGTACAGATATTTTAAATTCCCTTCTGGGATTATCTCTACAGCAAGTAGTGGAGGGGCCAACCCGGAAGGAGGCCATTTTTAGATTTAGTATTCACAAATGGGAATTTGGTATCTGATATTACTGTAGGGGAAAGCTTGGGATCTAGTGATCACCAGTCAGTGTGGTTTACTATAAGTACAGTGACAACCCCACATAAAAACACAAGTTTTAGATTTTAGAAAAACTGACTCTTCTAAGATTAGATTAGTGGTAGACGAGTCCCTATCAGATTGGAACAGTTTCAATGGAGTCCAGGAGAAATGGGACTACTTAAAAGTGGCACTATTGAATGCAACAGATAATTGCATTAGCTTGTCAGGAAAAGCAAAAAAAAGGAAGAGACCACTGTGGTACTCAGCAGAAGTGGCCAAAATCACTAAAAACAAAAAGATAGCATTTAGTAATTATATTTAAAAAAAACGAGGATGACAGGCAAATTTATAAGATTAGGCAGAGAGAGGCCAAGCACAGGCAGAAGACAAATTAGCTAAGTCAGTGAAGAAAAGGCAATAAGACATTCTTCAGATACATAAATGAAAAAAGGAAACTAAAACAAGGAATTAACTAATTAAAAACAAAAGATAAAGAACTAGCTGACTGCCTCAATGAATACTTCTGTTCAGTTTTTACAAAGGAAAATGAAGGAAAAGGAACTCGGTTAGGAAGGAAGACTAATTAATCTTTTGATACATGTGTCTTTACAGAGGAAGAGGTTCTAAGTAAGCTGTCTAAAATTAATACAAATAAGGCTATTAAATAATCCAAGGCTATTAAAAGAGCTTAGCGATGAACTAGCAAAACCATTAACAGATTTATTTAACCAATCACTGGCAACAGGTGTTGTCCCAAAAAATTGGAAATTAGCAAATGTTGTGCCCATTCACAAAAAAGATAGTAGGGAGGAATCGGGCAACTATAGGCCTGTAAGCCTGATATCAATAGTGGGGAAATTATTGGAAGCCATAATTAGGGGAGGATCGTGGAACATCTAAAATCCCATGGATTTAAAGATGAAAAACAGCATGGGTTTACTTCAGGGAGATCATGTCAAACTAATTTTATAAAAAAATTTTTATTGGGTGACTAAAATAATAGATGGCGGAGGTGCAGTAGACATTGCTTATCTAGACTTTAGTAAGGCTTTTGATACTATCCCACATAGAAGGCTTATCAATAAATTGCAGTCTTTTGGGCTTGGACTCCTATTTTGTTAAATGGATTAGGCAGGGGCTGAGGGACAGACAACAGAGGGTTGTAGTCAATGGAGTATATTCAGACCATGGTCTTGTTACCAGTGGGGTACCTCAGGGATCTGTTCTGGGACCCATATTGTTTAATATCTTTATCAGCAAAATTGCAGAAGGCCTCAATGGTAAGGTGTGTCTTTCTGCTGATGACACAAAGATTTGTAACAGGGTTGATGTTCCTGGAGGGATACACCAAATGGAAAAGGATTTAGGAAAACTAGAGGAATGGTCAAAAATCTGGCAACTAAAATTTAATGTTGATAAGTGCAAGATAATGCACCTGGGACGTAAAAACCCAAGAGCAGAAGAATATAAAATCAGTGATACAGTCCTAACCTCAGTATCTGAGGAAAGGGATTTAGGGGTCATTGTTTCAGAAGACTTTAAAGGTCGGCAGACAATGTCATAGAGCAGCAGGAAATGCTAGCAGAATGCTTGGGTGTATAGGGAGAGGCATTACCAGTAGAAAGAGGGAGGTGCTCATGCCACTCTACAGAGCATTAGTGAGACCTCATTTGGAGTATTGTGCTCAGTACTAGAGACCATATCTCCAGAAGGATATTGATACTTTGGAGAGAGTTAAGAGAAGAGCTACTAAACTAGTACATGGATTGCAGGATAAAACTTACCAGGAAAGATTAAAGGACCTTAACATGTATAGCTTGGAAGAAAGACGAGACAGAGGGGATATGATAGAAACTTTTAAATACATAAAGGGAATCAACTAGGTAAAGAGGAGAGCATATTTAAAAGAAGAAAAACTGCTACAAGAGGACATCAGTTTTAAATTAGAGGGGCAAAGGTTTAAAAGTAATATCAGGAAGTATTACTTTACTGAGAGAGTAGTGGATGCATGGAATAGCCTTCCTGCAGAAGTGGTAGCTGCAAATACAGTGAAGGAGTTTAAGCATGCATGGGATAGGCATAAGGCCATCCTTCATATAAGATAGGGCCAAGGGCTATTCATAGTATTCAGTATATTGGGCAGGACTAGATGGGCCAAATGGTTCTTATCTGCCGACACATTCTATGTTTCTATGTGTGGAGGCGCAGGGTGTCATGAGATTTTTATTTTATTTTATTTAATTAGCCCCTCCAATCTTCTAATCTGATAAGCCCTTAAAGATTCACTCTAACTTTCACACAATTTCATTTCATCCAGGCTAGCTTCACATCTGCACTGCCAGATGCAACCATAATGCCCACCGGCCCTGTTAACTATAATGGGGTCCAGCTGCAATCTGTCAAAAATGCTGAGAATTGGCAGTTTATATCCAGCTGGTTCCCGGCATTCTCTGATAGAATTAGCAGCCAGATAGCAATGCTAGCCTTAACAGAGAATGGTGTAACTAGCAAATTTCTAAATCACTTAATTTAAAAAGTATGCCTGTATCAAACTGAAAAAAAAAACCTGTAAAGTCATGGCCACTAATGGTCTCACTTCCACCTAAGTTGCAGTCCACTGCTTGTTGTCAGGCAAAATGTGTCCCTCTTAACCTAGAGACACAGAAGATGGCTAAGAGGAAGTGGGACAGTGTCAGAGCTAACTGAGATTGTAAGCCTGATAAGCCTGACTGCTTCTTCACCGATTCTGAACATCACAAAAGCCTCCAGTCTTTTTGTATGATTTATCCCTCTTTATTCTTTGTGTGAGCTCCAGAGCTGAAAAAAACATAGTTGTAAGTAAATAGAAGGATGTCATAGCAGTACAGTGGCGCAGAAGGGAGACACGCCTTGCTTCTGAGTGAAATGCATCTAGCTGTGCAGGAATAATATGGCTGAAAGAATATTATGGAAGCTCAAACATAATTGTTTGTTCACAGTTATGATTGTACAAAGAAGCACAGCCATTATGCAAACTTTTCTTGGAATCCTAGGTATGCTTAAAGGTACACCTACTTGGAAGGCTTCACCCCATGACTTTGCATAAACAACTCATCATAATCAAACAAAATACAGACAGTGATTTATTCTAGCACCTTCTTCTGGAATCTTGCTCCCGTCAAGAGAAGACACTTAACATTCTCTTAAAAGCACAGTGCGTCACATCTCACATTATTACCCATTATCATATACAGTACATACAAGATGTGAATAGTTGCACTTATGGTGGTAATACTCACTATGTTGCTCCCTGGTTGTGCATGTGATAGGAAGAATACAAATTTTCTTCCCTTTGGGTTTCTTGCCTGATGCTAGGTGGGTGCCTTTGGTGGTGTAAGGTTTTGAGGTGCAAGGCAGTGTTCCCGTGTGTTGGGCACGCAAAGATGAGACCGGGTTTAGTGCATAAAGTCCACTGTACTTTACTGCAACCATTAGTAGATGATTCACACAGGCACTGTATACATTAAATGCAGTCTTTACAACTGACATATGGCTAAATATGGAATGCTGATTTTATATATATATATATATATATATATATATATATTATTCAATATATCCTTTCCTCAAGGAATGGCACATAAACTGTTACTTTGGCTGCTTCTAATCCACAAGGCAACAGATCTCCCAGTCTAACACTGCTCCTCGTGGCTCTGAGCTGTTTAATTGTGAGCAGCTTAGGTCAGACTTCTACACCTTCCTCCTAGAGAGAAATGGGTGGTGGCAGCCCTACCTAGTTACTTGGAATCTTCCACTGCTCTCTCCATACATAGCCTATGGGATATAGTGCAAAAGATAAAATGCACAAACACTAGCAGTGGGACACTGCACAAAGAATAATTCAAGTACATTTATAACATTTGTAATACCTTTTATAAAATTCAAGTACAAAACTGCCGAACAATAAAAGTTCACGGCTTGTGGTCTATGACAGGGGGACCATATATACAGACTGCATTTCATCTTAATGATGATATTTCCTTAAAAACTTGTAGTGGATGTTCGTACTGGAATAGGGCTGACCCTGGTAATAGATACTCTGTATATGTAAATCAGTAAATGTAATCAGTGCTTGCTAAAAATGGTAAGCCCATTGTCCTCAAGTCTGCTGTGCATGCCTTTTTAACAATACAGCCATCCCTGGCCTATACCTTATGACGATGCAGCCAGACAAGGTTGGTCGGCATCTTTGGTGGTGGCCCAAACCGGAACAGCACACTCTCTGTCTTCTTTCTATTTTGCTCAGCCTCCAGTGTCATCTTGGAGAGGGTATTCAGCACCACGGGGGGTGGTGACACCCAAATGGACCAAGTTGCCCTCCACCAGTGTCCAAAACATAAACTTTGTCAAAGCCTGGATTCAGGAGGATTTTCACACTCATTCGACTGATTCCCATGAATAGACCCAGCCTTACTGGTGGTGCCCCATCATGCCTCTGTTGCTATCTGTCCCTTAACTACCATCACGTTTTGTATTGCTGCGGACTGCATCATGTCACAAATTTAGAGTTGAGCGAACACCTGGATGTTCGGGTTCGAGAAGTTCGGCCAAACTTCCCGGAAATGTTCGGGTTCGGGATCCGAACCCGACCCGAACTTTGTCCCGAACCCCATTGAAGTCAATGGCACTAAAAAGGCTGTAAAACAGCCCAGGAAAGGGCTAGAGGGCTGCAAAAGGAAGCAAAATGTAGTTAAATCCCCTGCAAACAAATGTGGATAGGGAAATGAATAAAAATAAAAATAAAATAAATAAAAATTAACCAATATCAATTGGAGAGAGGTCCCATAGCAGAGAATCAGGCTTCATGTTACCCACCACTGGAACAGGCCACTGACAGATATTTAGATCCCGGCACCCAGACAGAGGAGAGAGGTCCCATAACAGAGATTCAGGCTTCATGTCAGCAGAGAATCAGTCTTCATGTCATAGCAGAGAATCAGGCTTCACGTCAGCCAAAACTGGAACAGTCCATTGTCATATATTTAGACCCCGGCACCCAGACAGAGGAGAGAGGTCCCATAGCAGAGATTCAGGCTTCATGTCATAGCAGAGAATCATGCTTCACGTCACCCAACACTGGAACAGGCCACTGTCAGATATTTTTAGGCCCCGGCACCCAGGCAGAGGAGAGGTTCATTCAACTTTGGGTTGCCCCGCAATATAATGGTAAAATGAAAATAAAAATAGGATTGAATGAGGAAGTGCCCTGGAGTACAATAATATATGGTTAAGGGGAGGTAGTTAATGTCTAATCTGCACAAGGGATGGACAGGTCCTGTGGGATCCATGCCTGGTTCATTTTTATGAACGTCAGCTTGTCCACATTGGCTGTAGAAAGGCGGCTGCCTTTGTCTGTAATGACGCCCCCTGCCGTGCTGAATACACGTTCAGACAAAACGCTGGCCGCCGGGCAGGCCAGCACCTCCAAGGCATAAAAGGCTAGCTCTGGCCACGTGGACAATTTGGGGACCCAGAAGTTGAATGGGGCCGAACCATCAGTCAGTACGTGGAGGGGTGTGCACACATACTGTTCCACCATGTTAGTGAAATCTTGCCTCCTGCTAACACGTTCCGTATCAGGTGGTAATGCAGTTAGCTGTGGCGTGTTGACAAAAATGTTCTACATCTCTGCCATGCTAACCCTGCCCTCAGAGGAGCTGGCCGTGACACAGCTGCATTGGCGACCTCTTGCTCCTCCTCTGCCTTCGCCTTAGGCTTCCACTTGTTCCCCTGTGACATTTGGGAATGCTCTCAGTAGTGCATCTACCAATGTGCACTTGTACTCGCGCATCTTCCTATCTTGCTCCAGTGCAGGAAGTAAGGTGGGCACATTGTCTTTGTACCGGGGATCCAACAGGGTGGCAACCCAGTAGTCCGCACACGTTAAAATGTGGGCAACTCTGCTGTCGTTGCGCAGGCACTGCAGCATGTAGTCGCTCATGTGTGCCAGACTGCCCAGAGGTAAGGACAAGCTGTCCTCTGTGGGAGGCGTATCGTCATCGTCCTGCCGTTCCCCCCAGCCACGCACCAGTGATGGGCCCGAGCTGCGTTGGGTGCCACCCCGCTGTGAACATGCTTCATCCTCATCCTCCTCCACCTCCTCCTCATCCTCGTCCTCCAGTAGTGGGCCCTGGCTGGTCACATTTGTACCTGGCCTCTGCTGTTGCAAAAAACCTCCCTCTGAGTCACTTCGAAGAGACTGGCCTGAAAGTGCTAAAAATGACCCCTCTTCCTCCTCCTCCTGGGCCACCTCCTCTTCCATCATCGCTCTAAGTGTTTTCTCAAGGAGACATAGAAGTGGTATTGTAACGCTGATAACGGCGTCATCGCCACTGGCCATGTTGGTGGAGTACTCGAAACAGTGCAACAGGTGAAACTCCACTATGGCCTGCTGCTGCTCGCACAGTCTGTCCAGCATGTGCAAGGTGGAGTTCCACCTGGTGGGCACGTCGCATATGAGGTGGTGAGCGGGAAGGCGGAAGTTACGCTGTAGCGCAGACAGGCGAGCAGCTGCAGGATGTGAACGCCGGAAGCGCAAACAGACGGCTCGCACTTTATGCAGCAGCTCTGACATGTCGGGGTAGTTGTGAATGAACTTCTGCACCACCAAATTCAGCACATGCGCCAGGCAAGGGATGTGCGTCAAACCGGCTAGTCCCAGAGCTGCAACGAGATTTCGCCCATTATCGCACACCACCAGGCCAGGCTTGAGGCTCACCGGCAGCAACCACTCATCGGTCTGTTGCTCTATACCCCGCCACAACTCCTGTGCGGTGTGGGGCCTGTCCCCCAAACATATGAGTTTCAGAATGGCCTGCTGACGTTTACCCCAGGCTGTGCTGACGTTGGTAGTGAAGGTGTGTGGCTGACTGGATGAGCAGGTGGAAGAAGAGGAGGAGGAAGCCGAGTAGGAGGAGGAGGCAACAGGAGGCAAAGAATGTTGCCCTGCGATCCTTGGCGACGGAAGGACGTGCGCCAAACAGCTCTCCGCCTGGGGCCCAGCCACCACTACATTTACCCAGTGTGCAGTTAGGGAGATATAGCGTCACTGGCCGTGCTTACTGGTCCACGTATCTGTGGTTAGGTGGACCTTGCCACAGATGGCGTTGCGCAGTGAACACTTGATTTTATCGGATACTTAGTTGTGCAGGGAAGGCTCGACTCTCTTGGAGAAGTAGTGGCGGCTGGGAACAACATACTGTTGGACAGCAAGCAACATGAGCTGTTTGAAGCTGTCTGTGTCCACCAGCCTGAATGACAGCATTTCATAGGCCAGTAGTTTAGAAATGCTGGCATTCAGGGCCAGGGATCGAGGGTGGCTAGGTGGGAATTTACGCTTTCTCTCAAATGTTTGTGAGATGGAGAGCTGAACGCTGCCGTGTGACATGGTTGAGATGCTTGGTGACGGAGGTGGTGGTGTTGGTGGTACATCCTCTGTTTGCTGGGCGGCAGGTGCCAACGTTCCTCCAGAGGCGGAGGAAGAGGCAGAGGCGGCAGCAGCAGAAGAGGCCGAGGCGACAGCAGCTGAAGAGGTAGCAGGGGTAGCCTGAGTGAGTTCCTTGTTTTTAAGGTGTTTACTCCACTGCAGTTCATGCTTTGCATGCAGGTGCCTGGTCATGCAGGTCGTGCTAAGGTTCAGAACGTTAATGCCTCTCTTCAGGCTCTGATGGCACAGCGTGCAAACCACTCGGGTCTTGTCATCAGCACATTGTTTGAAAAAGTGCCATGCCAGGGAACTCCTTGAAGTTGCCTTTGTGGTGCTCAGTCCCAGATGGCGGCGTTCAGTAGCAGGCGGAGTCTCTTGGCGGCGGGTGTTCTGCTTTTGCCCACTGCTCCCTCTTTTGCTACGCTGTTGGCTCGGTCTCACCACTGCCTCTTCCTCCGAACTGTGAAAGTCAGTGGCACGACCTTCATTCCATGTGGGGTCCAGGACCTCATCGTCCCCTGCATCGTCTTCCACCCAGTCTTCCTCCCTGACCTCCTGTTCAGTCTGCACACTGCAGAAAGACGCAGCAGTTGGCACCTGTGTTTCGTCATCATCAGAGACGTGCTGAGGTGGTATTCCCATGTCCTCATCATCAGGAAACATAAGTGGTTGTGCGTCAGTGCATTCAATGTCTTCCACCGCTGGGGAAGGGCTAGGTGGATCCCCCTGGGAAACCCTGCCAGCGGAGTCTTCAAACAGCATAAGAGACTGCTGAATAACTTGAGGCTCAGTTTCCCTGATATGCATGGGGGTGATGTGACAGACTGATGGGCTTGGTTTTTAGGCGCCATCTGTGCGCTTTCTGCAGAAGACTGGGTGGGAGATAATGTGAACGTGCTGGATCCACTGTCGGCCACCCAATTGACTAATGCCTGTACCTGCTCAGGCCTTACCGTCCTTAGAACGGCATTGGGCCCCACCAAATATCGCTGTAAATTCTGGCGGCTACTGGCACCTGAGGTAGTTGGTTCACTAGGACATGTGGCTGTGGCAGAACGGCCACGTCCTCTCCCCGCACCAGAGGGTCCACTAACACCACCACGACCATGTCCGCGTCCCTTACTAGATGTTTTGTTCCTCATTGTTACCGTTCACCACAATAAGAAAAAAATTATTTGGCCCAATGTATTGAATTCAAATTCAGGCCTTTTTTTACAGCCACCTAACACTATCTGGCTATCTATTTAGGTACCGTATTACACTACACAGGCACAGCAGTAACAACAGAATTAGCTGAATATAAATTGTAGGCCTAGTATTTAGGCACTGAATGACAGGTATACGTTTACGGACAGAATTAGACTTGGAAATGCACAGTAGCGTGTGAAATTATTGAGGATGACCCTATCCGCATCTTCAATCTAATATACCCTTTTATGGATAGATTTAAACTTGGCCTGATACAGCAGAAACCACTGATTTAGGGAATTGCTAAGTTGTGAATTGTATTTCAACCCAGAACAAAAACTGTGCTTTGGCGGACACTAAATAAATTGACCAGCCACAGCAGTAACAACAGATTTAGCTGAATATAAATTGTATGCCTATTATTTAGGCGCTGGATGACAGGTATACGTTTACGGACAGAATTAGACTTGGAAATGCACGGTAGCGTGTGAAGTTATTGAGGATGACCCTATCCGCACCTTCAATCTAATATACCCTTTTATGGATAGATTTAAAGTTGGCCTGATACAGCAGAAACCACTGATTTAGGGAATTGCTAAGTTGGGAATTGTATTTCAACCCAGAACAAAAATATATCCTTTGCCAGACAGCAGACAGTATTACAATTGGCTAGCCACAGCTGAAACACCAGATTTAGGGTACTGCTATTTTGGCAATTGTATTTCACCCCTCAATAAAATTTGCAGCCGTTCAAAATGCGCCGAACACCGAACCGAACCCGGACTTTTACGAAAATGTTCGGGTCCGTGTCACGGACACCCCAAAATTCGGTACAAACCCGAACTATGCAGTTCGGGTTCGCTCATCCCTAGTCAGGACCTGTCATGGATAAAAAACACAACAGAAATTACCAAAAAAGGCCTTCAGAGGCTTTATTTTCTGAGGAGTCTGAAGAAAGCACAACTCCCAAAACAGCTGCTTGTCAATTTTTACAGGTGCACCATAGAATCTGTTATCACATACTGCATTACAGTGTGGTACTCCGGCTGCTCTTCTGAGGACAAGAAGACCCTCAAGCGCATCATCAGAATGGCTGGCAGGATCACTGGTACTCAGTTACCATCACTGGATGACATCTTCACTGCTCGCTGCAGCAACCGTGCAAAAATTATCTGCGGGGATCCAACTCACCCCGGCCACAGCCTTTTTACTCCCCTACCCTCTGGTTGGCGTCGTAGAGCCCTACATGCCCGCACCACTAGACTGAAGAACAGCTTTTACCCCAAAGCAATCAGTCTCCTAAATGCTCGGAGATTATTGCCCCTTCCTAGGATAGAAACTACCACAGACTGAAAGTGACTGCTGCATTCATGACCCCATGATGACCTCTTCTCTGCATTGGTGTCTGAATCAGTGTATATATACTCACAAGCACTTACTATATATATGCTGTGAACTGTGAATAGTAATGCCTTCTAGTGCAATGTTTTTTTTTTTTTCTAGTGTAATGCTTTAGTTTAAATGTCAGTTCTTGTTCCTCTGTCCATGGCATCTAGGATTGCTCCAAACAACATTTCATTGTATTGTACATTGTATTACATTGTATTGTACAGTGACAATAAAGGCATCTTATCTTATCTTACATGCGCTGTGGCTGCGGGGTGCTCCTTCTTCTTGTTACTCACAGGTCTGTGCGGCGCATTGCTATAAGCATAAGCAATGCGCCACACAGACCTGTGAGTTACAAGATGAAAGAGCACCGGGCGGCCACAGCGCAAGTAGTTATAATGCTACTGAGTAACTGACCATGGCAGACAGGACTTCAGTAGCGTCCTGGCTGCCATGGTAACCGATCGGAGCCCCAGCTTTACACTGCTGGGACGCCGATCGGAACTGCCGCTGCCACCAATAATGGGGGGGGGAGGGAGCACTGCCCACCAATGATTTTAATACTGGGAAGGGGGGGGGGGAGGCGCACTGCCCACCAATGATTTTAATACCAGGGAGGAGGGCACACTACCCACCAATGCAAACATTGTAGAAACATTTCCAGCACCCGACCTTTGACAGGGAGCTGCCGTCCGCGCAATTAACCCTACTTGTCATAACAGAGAGGCACTGTCATTTAATTTTCATTTATGTGTTTTGTTCAGTTCAAGCTCATCTAGCATAACCAAGCATGTCCATGATGGTTCATGAGAGTGCCTCTGTTAACTTAAGTTTTTTGATAAAGTAAGCTACACTTCTCATTTGGAAATCTGTTCTGTTTAAGCTCACAATCTATTTTTGGGTTTGTTTGATTGAATTACAGTACATTTTGGGCCTGTCTTCTAAGTTGCTATCAATAAAGACCTTATTTAAACAAGGTTTTGATTTAAAATTATTTTTTGTATCAGGACAAGTAGATTGTCATGAGGGAGAAGTAGATCGAGCCCCCGCTTTAGTCCTTCGACAAGTATTTTTTTAAAATAAATTTCCACACCCCTGTATAAGGTAAAATAATAAAGATCGGGTCCCCCTCCTAATTGTCACCTAGAAACCATGCGTGATTTTCACGCAGCCCCATTCACTTCTATGGGGTCTGCGTTGCGTGAAAAACGCACAATATAGAGCATGCTGCTATTTTCACGCAACGCACAAGTGATGTGTGAAAATCACCGCTCATGTGCACAGCCCCATTGGAGTGAATGGGTCCGGATTCAGTGCGGGTGCAATGCGTTCACCTCACGCATTGCACCCGTGTTGAAAACTCGCCGCGTGAGGGGGGCCAAATTGATGCTCAAGGTCACATGACAAGTTATTTAGACACTGACATTTATGTTGTTGGCTTTTGTTTAAATAAATTGCTTGAGATGAGAAAATCACTATTGCATGCTTTTACTTAAATTCCCGACTTTCATGATATAATATCACCATAGCGTGAACTTTTTACGTTTTCCATAAGCCAGAAAGCCAAATATCCCTAACTTTTTGTGAGTAATGTACCAACTTTCAAGGCAATTGGAGCAACTTCGGTTCTGCCAGAACCAATTTGGGTTCTGGCCAAACTTTTAAAAAGATTGGGCGAACCGGACTCTTTCGGATGGTACGCTCATCTCTAGAGCAGACCCATATGACCCACATGAGCCAGCATAGGACCTCTATCTCTTAGACGAAGGCTGCCAGAAAAGTTGCCCTATTATTTATTCTTTGCTGGCTATTTGTATCTAAAGTTTCTACCCCCTCAGTCCGAGAACTTCAGAAGGAGCTAAAAAGAGCAGTATGGCACTCCTTGGTTATATTGGGAAGATAGCAAAGTGTTTGGAGGCAGACTCAGGGAATACTACAACTATCATTATTGTTGCTGCCTCTGCACTGCTATAGAGAGATGATTGCACTTTGATATTCTTTGGAACTGTGTCTTTTGCTGCTATATGTACTCCTACTACTTCTACCATCAACTCAGTAAAGACACTATCTTTTACAATCAACTAGCCTCAATATTGACTCCATCATCTGCATACCTTGCATCTATACTCCTGCCTTGCACCCTGCCAAAGAAACACCTAACACCAAGGGCACTCTAATTAATACCAGGGCTTGGGCCCCAACTCCAGTCAGTGCCCTGAGGGAAGAAAGGGGAGATTGTATGGATCCCGAAATTATATAGAGGGATCTGCATGGGATTATAATCATCCCATTAGCTTTTACTTATTTTGTGCCTGGAAAATTTCCCGCCTAAAAGTGTGTTTAGGTGAGCTAAGAATAGTTGGTTACTGGGGGTCTGGGGCAGAGGTCAGTCATTGGGTCATTAAATGACCTATGGGGTAGTGTTGCTGGGCAGAGTAGCCTGAGATGCCCAGCAACAGTTAGGTCATTGGTGGGACAGTTTCAAGGCCCCCCCCTAGTTAGGGCTATATAGTAGCGGTAGCGGGCAGTGTCAGGCTGTCATCTCAACAGCATCTGGAGGAGGTGCTGCCTGTCTGCGTACCTGATGGAGGAGTTCGTTGCTGAGCTGCGGAGGCGTGCGGGAGATGGAGAGACGGCGTCCTGGCTGGAATCCTGCTTAGCTGACTGGTCTTCATCGGTGGCTGTTCCGGCAGAAGTGTGCGATCCTGGCGAAGTCCCGGTCCCGGCGGTGTCTGCGGCTGACTTATCTGAAGGTCTCCCTGTGGTGCCTGTGCTGCGCTCTTCACGAAGAGAGAAGAGGCAGCGCACCCGTTTCTCTCCTTCCCCCTGTAGGTCTGTTCCGGAGAGGAGAAGATCGGAGAAGCGAAGTGCTGCTGTGGAAGAAACCGGAAGTGGCCGCTTGGGGATGACATCACAGGCTGAAGTCCGTCCTGAATCTGCGTCCCCAGGAAACTTGGAGCAGCTTTTTGGTTCCGCTTCTGCCCTGCAGCATTTTGGTTCCCAGGAAGGTCCTGCTGTGAGAAGAGCATCGCTTGAGCCCCCTGTACATCCTTCGCGGCAACATGGACGTAGACGACGCAGAATTGAGCCACAGCCTGTGCAGCACCAGTCTCTGCCGCTCCGCTCCGCTGTTGAGCAGCGGGACGGTGTGTGCTTGGAAAGCGTGACGCAGAGATAAGAGGCATCCGCATCTTCTTCTGGTGTCCGGATTGCTACTCCAGCGGGTGGTGAGTTCCCAGGGATCTGGGCACCGTTATTGCGTCCTTGTCTTCTGTACTTTCTTCTTTACAGAGTTTTGCTCCTCTTTCCCCTCCCTGCTCCTGAACCGGCTGGTACGGCAGGCGATTTTTCTGATGCTTGGCGTTTTAGCGGTCGGGGGACGGGAGGGGATTATGATAGTGATGACTCTCTCCCTCTTCCAGCGGTGGCTAAACGTGGAGGAGTGTCAGAGTCATGTTATAAAGAAATGTTACCATGTGATATTTCGCCTTTGGGCTTTCATCTCTCCATGTCGGTTAAAGAAAAGATATGGAGAAATGAATTTGTGGACATTTTGTCGCTGTTACCTGCTTCAAAAGATTTTGTTGCTAAATTAGATAAAAGGGAGGATAAGTCTGAAGAAGATAGGAGGCGCCCGATCCCTCGTACTTTTAATAATTGGTTGCAGGCATACTGTATCTTTTGCAGCGTGATGGGTGAGAAATTCCCTGCAAAATGTTCAGGGCTTTTTCAACATTTAGATAATGTTTTAGAGGCGTATAAGAATTTTGGAGGGATAGGTTGGTTTGTGTATGATGAAAATTTCAGACAGAGGCTGTCCGTATATCCTAGCATGCGGTGGGGCACAAAGGATGTTGGGCTGTGGCTTAATTTATTGTTGCCACAACGTTCATCTTATTCTGCCCCTAAACAGCAGCCAGTCTCTGCAGTACCGCAGTCTCAATTGTTAAAAAAGGGCACCTACTTTGCGTTTAATGAAGCACAGTGTAGGTGGCCTGCGTCATGTAAATATCGCCATGAATGTGCCTTTTGCGGGGGCAGTCACCCGATGGTTCGCTGTTATAAAAGAGCTAACATGCCTACCATGCCATCCACAAAAGAGTTTATTGCAAAAAGCATGGACGCCAGTAAATCTGGTGACCATGTGTCCCTGGTTAGAACGTTACCCAAATTGCAAGATGGCGGAGCTGCTACTTGACGGTTTTGCTTTGGGTTTTCAGTTGCCATTCTTTTCTGGCTTTGGTTGTGAATGGGTTAATAATTTGTCTTCGGTTGATCAATTTCCTGTGGTTGTGAGGGATAAATTGGCAAAGGAACTGGAGTTAGGCAGGATCGCTGGTCCTTTTTCCTCTCCGCCTTTCGCTAATTTTCGTCTTTCTCCATTGGGAGTTGTTCCAAAGAAAGAACCCAATGCTTTTCGTTTAATTCATCATTTATCCTTTCCTTATGGTGCATCCTTGAATGATGAAATTGATAAAGCATTGTGTTCGGTCAAGTATGCCACATTTGATTCAGCAATAGACCTGATACGTAGTTTTGGTAAAGGTGCTTTGATGGTGAACGTCCGCCTTTCGCCTGTTACCTGTACATCCTTCTTGTTTTAACTCACTTGGTTTTCATTTTCAGGGTTTATTTTATTTTGATAAATGTATTCCAATGGGTTGTTCTTTGTCTTGTTTCTATTTTGAAGTTTTTTCCTCGCTTATTGAATGGGTAGTAGCAGTCAGGTGTATGCGGGGTGCAGTGACGCACTATTTGGACGATTTCTTGTTCATTGGTCCAGCGGATTCTTCAGCATGCTTAGAAAGTTTGGAATCCTTTTTTGCAGTTTGTTCTGAGTTTGGTGTTCCGTTAGCTGAGGATAAGACGGTGTACCCTACTAATTGTTTGGCATATTTGGGGATTGTCATAGATTCTGTGAAAGGCGAATTTTGTCTTCCGCCACAAAAAGTGTCAAAAATCTGTATGGCATTATCTTCATTGCTAAGTAAGCGTACAGCTAAGGTGAAAGAGATTCAGTCGGTTTTGGGTATGTTAGCTTTTGCCAGTAGGATTATGCCGATGGGCCGGGTGTTTTGTCGGCAACTGTCTGCAAAGATTTCTGGTGTGAGGAACCCTGGTTTTCACGTTAGTCTATCTAGGGAGGTTAAAGAAGATTTTATGATCTGGTTGGAATTCTTTCAGCTATATAATGGCAGGTCGTATTGGCAGGAAGATTTTGTTTTAGCTTCTTCTATGGATTTGTTTACAGATGCTGCTGGTTCTTGCGGTTTTGGTGCATATTGGAACGGACATTGGTGTGCATCAGAATGGCATCCTGCTTGGATTTTGAATGGGGTGACTAAGAATATTGTTTTGTTAGAGCTGTTTCCTGTGGTGGTTTCGATAGTTTTATGGGGGAGTTGTTTTTTCCAATAAGAGAATTATTTTGCATACTGACAATAAGGGTGTTTTATTTGCAGTTAATTGTTTATCATCAAAATGTCCGTTAGTAGTTAAATTGTTACGTCATCTGGTGCTTCTCTGTTTAAGATTAAATATTTGGTTGAAAGCTCGCCATATCCCTGGGATAGATAATTCAATTGCTGATTCACTTTCCCGTTTTCAGTTTCAGACATTCCGGCAGTTGGCGGAAGGGGCCGATCTGAAAGGGGAATCGTGCCCTGCGTACCTGTGGAATCTGATTTGGTCCTAGGTATGTCTTACTTACAGTCTTCTGTGGCTCCGGCGACATGGTCGGATTATAGCCATTCGTGGCTTAGGTGGTGCAGTTTTACAGCTGATAGAGGTTGGTCTTCTCATGGTAGTGGCGAGGTTGCTGCATTAGCATTTTGTGTGGCATTGTTTAAGGAGGGACTGGCTTACTCTACTGTTTTAAGGATTTTGTCAGGTGTTTCCTTTTTTCTTCGGGTTTTAGGTTCTCCTTCTTTATTAGATTATTTCTTGATTAAGCAGATGTTAAAGGGTTACAAACGTGGTAATTGTTCTCCTGACAATAGATGTCCTATTTCTCCCACACTGTTATTATCATTATGTCAAGCTACTTCCTTAGTTTGTTTTGATAGTTTTGAAGAGTTGCTGTTTTCCACTGCGTTTTGTTGTATGTTTTTTGGTGCTTTTAGAATTAGTGAGTTGTTTCCAAGAAATTGTGAGGCAGGTTTGGGTTTGGCCTTGAAGCATGTTAATTATGTTTTGTTCTTCCTTCCGACGTCAAAGATGGATCAATCAGGTAAGGGTACCTGGATCCGAGTAAACAGAGTTGGGTCGGGTGGTATTTGTCCGGTGAGTATGATTTCTCAGTATTGGCTTCGCAGACCAGGGGGTGGTAATGCTTTCTTTGTGCATGCGAATGCTTCTCCTTTAACGCAATATCAATTTAGGTCCGTGCAATGAAAATGTTTAAAGGAATTGGGTTTAGATGGTGTCCGGATTACGTCGCATTCTTTCCGGATTGGAGCCGCCACTGCGGCGGCTCGGTCGGGTTTGAGTGCATCGGTGATTAAACGGATTGGAAGATGGTCGTCTAATCGTTTTAAAATGTATGTTCGTCCGGATGTTTCTGTGTTCTGATAATTCTTTATATTATAGTTTTCACAGGTCTCACCGTATGGATTATCGGCCATTCTTTCGTATATTGGGCCCATCGCAGAGCTGTAAAAAGATTGTACGGTGACAACCTCTCTTGGTCCACAGATACGGTTCCAATATACTGGAATGGAGTCAGGGGTCTTCGTTGGGAAGGTTTGATGGATGTACTGTTAGAAATGTGTGATTTATATCCTGATACTGATATAATAATTTTTCATGCGGGGGCCAATGATGTAGGCAAATTTGGTACCATTGAGTTGGCTTTCTGTATGAAACGTACTATGATAAGGGCAAGGCGATTGTTCCCTGATGCACGTTTAGTTTTTTCGGAGATGATTCCGCGTTTACTTTGGTTATCCTGTTCTAATTTTAAATATTTGGATAAGATTAGGATACGTTTGAATAGAATTATGGCTCGTTTTATGCCATTAATCTGGGGGTTTTCTTTTCGACACGTGGACCTTGAAGGTGGTTTGCCCGGCCTTTATTTTTCGGACAAGATTCATTTGTCAGAGATTGGTTTGGACATTTTCAATTTGGACATGCAAGCTATAATTGAGATAGTTATGGGTGGGGTGGGGCCCACGCCGCCTGGTTAGCCGGCATGGTCCGGTGGGTGTAAAGTCGCTCACTGAAATGGTGAGCGGACGAGTTAAGTCTGAAGTTTAGGCCGAGCTTATGGCTGGTCTAATTATTGTTTATGAAGTTATTGGTATATATTGATAGAGTTTAATTTTGGATTAAGTTAATCTTTAATAAAGCCGGCCGTGGCCTAATTTATTCCACCAAAAATATTTGTGTCCACGTGTTTTTATTATTTATTTATAGAGTTGGAGATGTGTAAGTTATCTCATGGTACATCCATATGATTTATAATCCCATGACACTGTCAATCATGAGTACTTCCAACATATCCACCACCAACATATCCACCACCACACTCATCCTCCTCACAGCAGGTCCTATGTGGGTCTCTGCACATACCTATCACAGACCCTAGGCAGGCTTGTCACATTTATTTTTTATTTTTTGTACAGCCATGTTTTACTAACCTTAGACAATATCTTTAAGATGACCATATATTGTTCAATTGCATGGCCCGATGGTATGACTGGGTCCAGAATCAGGCAATAATGGGGGGCATAAACAAATAAATGTTTTCCAATGTACTGATTGATATTTTTGCTGTTATAATATAGGATGGTGTCCACCACTTGGGCTTGATTACAGGTCTGATCACTGGTGGCATTCAAATTTTTAACAGGTTATCTACTCAAAGGAGAATAACAGATGTGCGGGGTCACATATACAGTATATGAAGACACCACAAATAAATTGACATGCATCATATATATGCTATAAACTCACATAGATAACCATTAAAAATAAGTAGTATTGTGTTTTGTCATAATACATTTTCATTTGTAAAATTGCCTGAAGAAGGAGCCTCTGTGCTCTGAAAGCTCGCAATATGATTTTTTGCTGGTTAGCCATAAAAGATATCACTCCTATAATACTTCTGTATTTATTAATAGTGTTGAGTGAATCAAAGTATTCAAAGTAGACTTCCATTCCGAAGTTCATGGAAAATTTGATTCGCTGTGAAGCCGAATTCCCTTGTGCTTTGTTGTAATAAATCAATTTTGTTTGAAGATTCCGCGTGAAATCTCGACGCCTGTAAGCATGATGACGTCATCACGCACAGCGTGAGATTTCGTGTGGGATCTTCAATCAAGATTGCTGCGGCAGCCTCTTCTCACTCAAATAAATAAGGTGAGTATTTTTTAAACTGATTAACCCCTGAAAGCCCTCATTTTTCATCTCAGATGCGTTGATCAGCAATGAATGTGGCATCTGAGGGGTTTAATGACGTGGGTGGCACAATCCCTATTCCCTGTGACCGCTAATTACAAAGGAATGTGCTTCATAGAAAAGTAATTAATCATGAAGCAGATTTCTTTGTGATATAGGGCAAAGCAGCCAAATCAAATTTTTGTAAACTTCACTCATCTATATTTATCTAACATAAAAGTATTCAACATCACATAAAAAATTGGAGAAGACCATGGCATTTACCAATTATGGCAGAAATCCTTATTTTTAGTACTTTAGTAATTGCAGGTAATAGAAAGGAGACAAACATGTACAGTAGAACAGCCTTGATAAAGTGTCAGAGTCACAAACCAGTCATTGGTTAATCTACATGTGCCTACTTCCCATATATTATCTGAAACAATAGAAATCAAGTGCTACTGTTACTAAAGAGTGCAGTGGATTTCCCTAAGGGTGCATTTTTGCAATCTGCAAAATGTGTATCCACAATACACGGATGATGTCCATGTGGTATCCGTGTGGAATTTTTTTTTTTGCGGACCCATTGAGTTTGACCAGGAGTAGAAATTGTGTAATGACCCAGAGTGCCATTACTGCTTCTTTTCAACACCTTGCTACCATTTCTATGTGCTAATTGATATCATCTAATGTATTTCATATAATGTGCATATCTATTCCTTAAACTATTATGTTCAAGTGTAATAACCTGGTCCACCAGTAGATGGCGGCAGCAACATTGGCAGTATTAGCTTCCCTGGAGAGGAACCTTCTGGTTCCTTCCAGCCCTCTGTAGCTAGAGGGAGGAGTTTAGCTAGTGAGTGCAGCAGTCTAGCTTAGCCCCTGTCTGGCCAGGTTCTGCTTGGCCTACGCCAACCTTATCACTAGAGGCTGAGCTGAGCCGAAGCTTGAGGTACTCTAAAGCCAGGACAAGAAGTTCCTAGCATTATAAGTAAGAGACAGACTACAGCTAACTTAACTTCCAGCAGAAGAGGAAGAGTTTCCTAATTATCCAGCTAAGTATAGCAGAGCTGAGAGAGCTACTGTATAGCAGAGCTGAGATTGTTACATAGAAGTATTTGCCTGCCAAAGTTAAGCCAAAACCTGCTGATGACCAAGATACTGTTTGGAAGCTGTTTGGATTACCAATTTATGCCAAGTAAAAGCAACTGTTCAACGTTACTACAAAGTCTGGACTCCATTTATTCTACTCATCCACCATCCAAGTTCAACTACCCCTTTTGCACTGCTTCGGACCACATCAAGTCTGGGATCCACAGATATCCAGGTAGGAACACTGCGACACATGTATATAACATCTACAGAGATTGTAGGCCACCCTGCACCACTCTGGCAATCCTACCTCTGGGTACCAACATTACCATCTACAAAGGGAGCCCTGTGCTTACGCTGCTTAACCGCAGCTGGCGTCACGTTTACTTGCTCTATAAGAGGGACATATTTCGTCGAAACCTCCTTAGGGGTAAGGGATACCCCAGACGCTGAACCCTTAGTGGGATGTTGCACATGTTCTTTCTTATCTATCTGTTCACACGGATGTCTTCTGTGTGTTTTCCGCATTGGTATGTCTGTTTTGCAAAAGATAGAACATGTTTCATTCTTGGCCACAAATGCGGACCACTGACCCATTGAACTCAATGGGACTGCAAAAAGAAAATAAACAAAAACGGATGCAACATGGACTTTATCCGTATTTTGCGGATCTTTGTTTTGCAGACCGCAAAATACATACAGTCGTGTGAATGCACACTTGGGGCTCATTCAGACAACCATATGTGTTTTGTGGTCCGCAAATTGCGGATCCACAAAACACGTATTCTGGCCGTGTGCGTTCTGCATTTTACGGAACGCACACAATCAGCTGTATGATAGAAATGCCTATTCTTGTCCGCAATTGCGGATAAGAATAGGACATGCTCTATCTTTTTTGCGGGGCTGCGGAACGAAAGTAAGGATGAAATTAATGGATGCGGACACATAAATACGGTCGTGAGAATGAAACCTTATTCTGATTGCTATCACTGAGCACAATAATTTACAAGCAGTGTTAGACCACTGGTCTTAGCAGAGGAATGTTTTGCATGCTTACTGACGCTTTTGTAATGTTGATGTTTGTGGTATATGAACATGATATATAAATATACACCACATATACGCATATACGCTGAACACAAATACATAAATACTCCTAATCATATAACTATATATATATATATATATATATATATATATACATATATATATACAGTACAGACCAAAAGTTTGGACACACCTTCTCATTCAAAGAGTTTTCTTTATTTTCATGACTATGAAAATTGTAGATTCACACTGAAGGCATCAAAACTATGAATTAACACATGTGGAATTACATACATAACAAAAAAGTGTGAAACAACTGAAAATATGTCATATTCTAGGTTCTTCAAAGTAGCCACCTTTTGCTTTGATTACTGCTTTGCACACTCTTGGCATTCTCTTGATGAGCTTCAAATGGTAGTCACCTGAAATGGTCTTCCAACAGTCTTGAGGGAGTTCCCAGAAATGCTTAGCACTTGTTGGCCCTTTTGCCTTCACTCTGAGGTCCAGCTCACCCCAAACCATCTCGATTGGGTTCAGGTCCGGTGACTGTGGAGGCCAGGTCATCTGGCGCAGCACCCCATTACTCTCCTTCATGGTCAAATAGCCCTTACACAGCCTGAAGGTGTGTTTGGGGTCATTGTCCTGTTGAAAAATAAATGATGGTCCAACTAAACGCAAACCTAATGGAATAGCATGCCGCTGCAAGATGCTGTGGTAGCCATGCTGGTTCAGTATGCCTTCAATTTTGAATAAATCCACAACAGTATCACCAGCAAAGCACCCCACACAATCACACCTCCTCCTCCATGCTTCACGGTGGGAACCAGGCATGTAGAGTCCATCCGTTCACCTTTTCTGCGTCGCACAAAGACATGGTGGTTGGAACCAAAGATCTCAAATTTGGACTCATCAGACCAAAGCACAGATTTCCACTGGTCTAATGTCCATTCCTTGTGTTCTTTAGCCCAAACAAGTCTCTTCTGCTTGTTGCCTGTCCTTAGCAGTGGTTTCCTAGCAGATATTCTACCATAAAGGCCTGATTCACACAGTCTCCTCTTAACAGTTGTTCTAGAGATGTGTCTGCTGCTAGAACTCTGTGTGGCATTGACCTGGTCTCTAATCTGAGCTACTGTTAACCTGCAATTTCTGAGGCTGGTGACTCGGATGAACTTATCCTCCGCAGAAAAGGTGACTCTTGGTCTTCCTTTCCTGGGGCAGTCCGCATGTGAGACAGTTTCTTTGTAGCGCTTGATGGTTTTTGTGACTGCACTTGGGGACACTTTCAAAGTTTTCCCAATTTTTCGGACTGACTGACCTTCATTTCTTAAAGTAATGATGGCCACTCGTTTTTCTTTACTTAGCTGCTTTTTTCTTGCCATAATACAAATTCTAACAGTCTATTCAGTAGGACTATCAGCTGTGTATCCACCTGACTTCTCCACAACGCAACTGATGGTCCCAACCCCATTTATAAGGCAAGAAATCCCACTTATTAAACCTGACAGGGCACACCTGTGAAGTGAAAACCATTTCAGGTGACTACCTCTTGAAGCTCATCAAGAGAATGCCAAGAGTGTGCAAAGCAGTAATCAAAGCAAAAGGTGGCTACTTTGAAGAACCTAGAATATGACATATTTTCAGTTGTTTCACACTTTTTTGTTATGTATATAATTCCACGTGTGTTAATTCATAGTTTTGATGCCTTCAGTGTGAATCTACAATTTCCATAGTCATGAAAATAAAGAAAACTCTTTGAATGAGAAGGTGTGTCCAAACTTTTGGTTTGTGCTGTATATATACTACACACACGTACATATATACATCATATATACGCTTCACACAAATAAATAAATACACCATATAAAGTCTACAATTACAGTAGAGCACCTGCACTACATACACTATCTACGTTTGCCACATGGACATCTTAGGTTCTTCACTTTCCATCATCCTCTCAACTTCCCATGCCCTCAAATACTAGACTTCAGAAAGAATAGTACCATACAGATAGACCACTCATATTAATAGTGCTTCCAAAAGTCCCACCCCAATTAGAAATAATGCTCCCATAATGCTCCCAGTAGTAATAAATCCCCTTACAGTGCCCCCAGTAGTGATAAAGTCCTACTGTACATATTGCTCTGGTAGTAATAAGCCCCCCCCCTACAGAGACCCCAGTGGTAATAAGGCCCCCTATGGAGCCTCAAGTAGTTATAATGTCCCCCTGTAGTGCCCCATAGGTATAATGTCCCCTGTAGTTATGTTCCCTATAGTGTCCCCAGTAGTTACAATGTACCCCTATAGTGCCCAGTAATTATAATGCCACATATAAAAAGTGTCCTGTAATTATTATAATGCCACCTGTAGTGCCCAGGAATTATTATAATGCCTCTTATAGTGCCCGTCTCCGTCCTGCCACAAGAGGAAATTATGAGTTCATCAAACTGCATGAGACCCAATACAGGCGGTGGAAATTATGTTATCATTTTGTGACCGCCTGTGGCATCCTACTGCCTCATAGGCTATGTACCTAGTGGCCTGAGGCCTATGAGAGTGAACTGGAGAGTCCACAACACAGCGATACAGTTGTTTGTGACAGGCGAAAGAATGTGCTCTGTACTGCTGTAGAGAGTATATAGAGCACTGTAACAAGAGTCAGCCAACAAACAGCATGGGCGATCCGGTAGTAATTTTACAACCAGAATGAGTGATCCCTTTAAATTGGCTGAATCTCACCTGGGACTGATCAATCAGCGGTACCTGTCTTTGGCCACCTTTACTATATATAGTTCCTGTTGTTTCCCATCTGTATTTATAAAGTTTTAGTCAACCATTGGTGAAAAAATAAATAAATATTCCTTTAGCAACCCAAGGAACATTCCACAGAGATATAATATAAGATAAGTGCACTGCTCCTCAAGACAATAATTTGTAGACTTAGTCAAATCAATGACGTTACAAGATATAGGAGAGGCGAGATAGTGGTGGAGTCAGCTGCTTCCCGAGATACATTACCACTCTCCTGGAAACAATGAATCTGGGGCACAATTTAAGATTAAAAAATGGAAAATTGTTGAATCCATAGACTTGTCTGTAATTTATCATCTTCTGCTCTGTACAAGCTCGGTGCGATTACAAGGAAGATACAAAAAGGTAAAAAAATAAAAGAAAAACCCTGTAATCATTAATCTTTGTGCTAGCAAAGGGAGAATGACCCAATATCTGGTGCTTTATTGTGTGCGATATCTCGCTAAAATGTTTGTTTTTGGAAAACAGGTAAAGATAATAGATGAGATAAAAATTAGCTGCTGCAATTCAACACAAATGAATGACAGGGTGAGGATAGTCAAGGATAATAGACTGGCAGTTACATAACTGTGGAACAATATGAAATGATGTAAAGGTTTAAATAACAACCTTCAAATGAGCCCTCACTTCAGGCTATTGTAATGCCCCAGAGTAGCATTACCACCTTATACACCCGCCTACTATCACCTATGGTTAACCCTGTGTCATCATGTATATTTATTCCAGATGCTGCACAATGTGTATTTCAATTCTATGGAAATGTTACAGGTATGTTTAAGTGTAATGAACCTGGTTCACCAGCAGATGGCGGAACTTATGGCAGAGCTATCCTTCAGAGAATGGAACTTGTCTTTCCATTCTAGAGGGAGGAGTTTTAGTTAGTGAAGGTCAGACTAGAGTACCCCCTGGAAGGGGAAGGTTGTGTGCAAGCCAGCAGAGCACACCTTTAGCTCTGCTAAGTATAGAGGCCCAAGCTGCAAGCATCACAAGCCAGGAAGAAAAGTTTAGTGGATAAAGACAAAGATACAGATCAAGATAAAGACAGAGTCAGATTACAGAAAGCTAAGTTGCCACAGCAGAAAGGGAAAAGTTCCTATTTAATCCTTTCAGCATAGCAGAGCTGAAAGAGTACAGATGAAGCAGAGCTTATTGTGTTTGCCAGCCAAAACTTATGCCAAAGTCTGCTGATAACCAAGTTAAAGTTGGAAGATTGTTTCCTGATGAAAGTTTATTCAAATAAAGCTGTTAACTACGTCAATACCAGTCTGGACTCAATTTATTCTGCAAATCCCTCAACTATTCCCCCTATTTATTGCTTCGGAGGCAAAGTCACCTTGCCTCTAGGGTCTATTAACTGTATTTCTTTTATTCAAAACATAATATAAAGGCTGGACCCTTGAGAATAATTTCCTCTGGTGGGCCCAAGGAACCCCAAAACAGAGCAGGGGAAAACGGAGGGCCAAATAAAAAAAGAAAAATAACGTTGGAATCAAGAGAGCACAGGGAATAAGAGGAGGTAATTAGAAAAAAAAAAGGTCCCCTTCGGTAATGAAAAATAATACAATGGAAAAATAGTCCATATAGCAGAGCGGTACAGCATTATAGAAATAATAACACTATAAGATGCATATACAACAACAATGTATGATACCAAATTAATGCAGTTTTCCAGGACACAAATATTGTTGAGTTGTCCTCAGGATAGATCATCAATATGTGATCAGTGGGTTCTGACTGATCAGTTGTTGGAAGGGGCCCAGGCTATGAAGTCCATTGGTCATATGGCCTTTCTGAAGGTCAGTCTCCATCAAACAGATACATTTGAGCTGCAATACAAGTACAGCCCCTATACTATGTACAGCTCTATATTTGATATAGATTGACGGGGATGCTGGGATTCGGACAACCCTAATGTCCATAAAACAGGACCATACTGTCACATGACAGAGCTACATAATGCCAACATTAGGCCCTGAAAAAGTGCCCAAATATTATTGCAGTGCCATAGACTATACTGCCTAAATGACAGTGCCCATGTTCCAAAACATTGCAGATGCATCACACGTCTACTTAGTCCTTGCTGCTTATCTGGAAGGTGAAAGGATTGAGGAGGTGATAACATGGTAAAGGCCCTAAATCAGTTGTCCTGTTTCACCCCATACTATGTATTTGGCTAGAAACATGAACCATATTAATCATTTTGATGTCACAATAGAGGAACAGAGTTTGTGAATGTTGCAGAGCTGAATTAGTCATTTGACATAACTGATCCATTAGTTAAACACAGACTACAGAGAACAACAACCAATTAACCCACTTACTCAGGTCCAGTCTTCTATAATAAATAAAAAAGAAAATACATATAACACCGTCAATTTTTGGTGGATGGAGGTCTGGGGGTCAAGTAAACCACTCCCTTGTGGCCTATGCTAACTCCTTTAAACTCGCCCCAAAACATCCCTGTGGGGTGGGGTCTACTGAACATTCATAGGCAGGACTGCTTTTACTTTTAATCCCTTCCTTCCTCAACCTGAAGAAGTCTCTTGCAGTCAGAGACCTCCTCCCTATGCAGTCTGGTGTCCGTCATTTATGGAAAACTTGACTTCTGTTACAACTGAAGACCACGGTTTACACTGTATGAGGTTGTTCTGCCGAGAATATGTAGTCTTAAGTCTCTACAATTAGTATGTTTGTTGTAGTCACCGTTATTATAGTCAGTCCCTAGAGCAGGGATCAGCAACATTCGGCACCCTGGCTGTGGTGAAACTATGGCTTTCAGCATGCACACTTGCTTGGCTGTTCTTGGAACTGCCACAGAAGTGAATGTAGCGTTGTAGTTTTGTTTATAACCGTGAAATGTCTATACCCATTTAGTTCAGAGAATTTGCAGTATGCCAGACCGACAGGGGAATTATGTTTGAGGTCACGGTATGAGCATTAGGTGGGATAAGGTAAATACAGTTCTGGTTACTCACGGTTATGTCGTCTCTGGGCAGGCCTGCACAAGTGATGAGGAGAACGGCACAAGAATTCTCTGGGGAACACTCTAATGTAAGGGACACTGGCCAGATGGTGGTTCGAGGTGCCCTTGATGGTCTGTATTAATGTGGCTATGGCAAGGTCCCTTGTAGTCGTGACGCCAGTACCTTGAGGAATTGGAGACTGAGGCAAGGATGGTGCAATCCAGCTTATAACCTTTACTGAACGTTGCTCCTAGTAACGGTTACATCCAAGTAATAAAACTGTCTCTAGTACATTCAGATATGAAATACAGTCTCTTTAAGAGGGACAGAGGTAATTCTGCAAGAGGTCCACTGCTTACAGGTGTGATGTCTGTCTCTCAGGCTATTAATGATATAGGTTTTATGCTTACTGGTAGAGGACTTATACGCTGGTCCCTGTTATCCCAGTACAGGTTAGTGAGGCTTCTGGAGGCTAGTAAATCCTTCACTTTTAACTGCAAAAGTCCTTAAGGTGCGTATAGCGATGGCCGTAACTATTTAGGTCTCTGTTTCTTTAGTGCTTTCTGGATTAATATCCTTTTCTGAAGCTTAACTTCTAGCTGATGTCCACTAACTCTTAGCAGAGTTCTGAGCAAGATGTGGACCACTTCAGCTCAGGGCTGAAGACTGAAGACTGAACCCTGAAGACTGACAACTAAGACTGATCCCTAACTAGGCCTGAGCTGGGCTATATATGGGATGTGTTGTCTCCCCCTAGTGGTAGGCTCAATGTAATAGAATCTAACATACCTGTAGGCAGGGTTTATGCATAAAGATGCACTGCAACATAAAACAGGTTATATAAAGCATACAAAGCATAACACTATGACTTTGCAGTACCCACGGGGGTATTGGGACACTAAATACCCCCTTGTTCAACCCGTGTCGTCCTCAACATGAAGATAAAGGTCTCCTGAAAGATACAAAAAGAGAACAATCCTGCAGGCATCAAGAACAGTACCATAACCCACAACAATACTTTTTCTTGAGACTCAAAAGCAATTGGTTAGGTACAAATGTAAATATGAGGCAAACATCAAGAATGGTAGTAAACAAATGAAAAGGGGTGTCGTTTCTTCCCTCTGGAGACTGATGAACAGGGGCGCTGACCTGGCACAGCGGAATAGTAATAAACCAGGATAGTCTTTAATGGGGAAATAATAAACACGGATGCACGTCAGGAGGCTCACAGGGCATGAGTCCATTCCCTGAGCATAGGGGATGTAAAGATGATGAACAACACAGAGGCTCAGGTACGTTTGAGTCTTTCTCCGGGCACAGGCTTGAACGTTGCGACAACAAAACAAAGAAAACTGTAGAGAGTCCTCGGAGTAAGGCAGATAATCAGAGTCAAGAAGTTTCTTACCCAGGTTCTGTAGTTTCACCAAGAAGCAAAATTGTAATCCACATTAAACTGGGATAGCTGGAAGCATTCTCCTATGATTTTGAAGTAAACACTCCCTATATAGAGCTGGTAGTTTTTCCTTGGTAATCCAACTGGATCTGCGAAGTGGCAGTCCTTCTTCTGGCCTTGGCGCTAGGGGACTTTCTTGCACTACTGAAACTTCTTCTTGGGGTGGTTCCTCTGGCTGACATGACACTGTACTGACTGGAGCAGACGCAGCAATGTTTAACCATGGTGTAAGGAACCATTTTAAAGGATACATTTCTGTCATTAGTGTTTCAACAGTCTGCATAGGCTCTACAGATTTAACTGGTAGTTCAGGCACTTGAATTGGAGGCTGATGTTCCTTTGCAACAGTTTCATCTGGAAGGATTCCTCCTGTATTATCTTTCTTCTTGTTACACAGTTTCAAGCGATTGCAATGTACTTTTTAAAGGGAGTCTGTCACCTCCATATGGCCATATACAGTGCTTACATGGCTCTGTAGCACAGCTATACAGGATTGTAACGGTACCTTTGTTCTTTTCTTTAGACTTGCACCAGCAGGAAAAACAAAGTTTAATTCATATGCAAATGAGCACTCGCAAGTGCCCAGGGGCGGCGTTCAGTGTGTAGGTGCCCAGGCTGCTCTGCCTTCTTTTCACTTTACTCCTCCCCAGCCTCTGCCTTTGCTCGCCCTCAAGGTCTGGACCTATCGATGAGGCAAGAGACTTGGAGGGCGGGCAAAGGAAGAGGCAGGGGAGGAGTAAAGTGAAAAGAAGGCAGAGCAGCCTGGGCACCTACATACACACTGAACGCCGCCCCTGGGCACTTGCGAGTGCTCATTTTCATATGAATTAAACTTTGTTTTTCCTGCTGGTGCAAGTCTAAAGAAAAGAACAAAGGTACCGTTACAATCCTGTATAGATGTGCTACAGGGCCATGTAAGCACTGTATATGGCCATATAGAGGTGACAGACTCCCTTTAAGGCAATTTGTTTTCTCTGTTGATCTCATAGGTGTCAGTTGCTGGATTGGGCATAGCTGAAATGATGTAGGGGTCTCTTTCCCACTTATTGTCCAACTTGCTAGTGCAATGATTGTTCTTTAGCCACACATAATCACCAATTTCAAGAGGCTCTGCTTTGGCAGATTGGTCATAATCTTTTTGCTGCCTTTTGTGAGCATGTTCCATGCGGTGGTGAACAATTTATTTTGCATCAGCTAGACGTCTTTGGTGCTCGCTCACCCAATCAGTTTTTGGCAATGGATTGATGGCATCAGGCACTTGTATGTCCAAAGTATGCTCAGCAGGTAGTTTACCTTGTCTGCCAAACATAAGGTAGTAACATGTAGTGTTGAGCGGCAGGGGTCTTATTTGAATTTGCAATATTTCACGAATATTTTGCAGAATATTCATCGAATATTCGCAAATTCGAATATTCGTAATATTTTAAGTTTATTTTTACTCGAAAAATCGGCAAGGTAATGATCATGTAATATGCTAATTTTCGTAATGCTAATTTTTATTGCGATGTTTTCAACTTACAACTATTAGACAAAGAATATTATAGCACTATATTAGCTAAATTTCTCTATATTCATTTTTTTTTCAAATATACGCTATATTGCTATAACTTCGCTTTTTTGAATATTCGTAATATTCTAAAACAAGAATATATAGCAATTTAGCGAATATTCCCAAAAAATGAATATAGAGCAATTTAGCTAATATAGTGCTGTAATCTTTTTTTTATAGTTGTAATTTTTTTTCCAATCTGAGCTTCAGATGAGAAAAAAATTACAACTGTTAGACAAAAAAGATTATAGCACTATATTAGCTAAATTGCTCTATATTCGTTTTTTTTTCGAATATTCGCTATATTGCTATATATTCTTGTTTTAGAATATTACAAATATTAGAAAAAACAAAGTTCTAGCAATATAGCGAATATTAGAAAAAACAAAAAACAAATATAATTTTTTTTTTGCTAATATAGTGCTCTTTGTCTAATAGTTGTAAGTTGAAAAATTTGCAATAAAAATTAGCATTATGAAAATTCACAAACAACACTACTCCTAAAGTCAAGTATATTGCAGCCTTCTTATTGGCCCACAAGCTAGAAGCAGGGAGGGATCATGTATACTGATTAAAAAAAATAATTAATATTCAAAATTACGAATATATATCACTACAGGGTGCGCCATTTATATGGATACACTTTAATAAAATGGGAATGGTTGGTGATATTAATTTCCTCTTTGTCGCACATTAGTATATGTGAGGGGGAAAACTTTTTAAGATGGGTGGTGACCATGGCGGCCATTTTGAAGTCGGCCATTTTGAATCCAACTTTTGTTTTTTCAATAGGAAGAGGGTCATGTGACACATCAAACTTATTGGGAATTTCACAAGAAAAACAATGGTGTGTTTGGTGTTAATGTAACTTTATTCTTTCATGAGTTATTTATACGTTTCTGACCTCTGATAAAATGTGTTCAATGTGCTGCCCATTTTGTTGGATTTTCAATGCAACCCTCTTCTCCCACTCTTCACACACTGATAGCAACACCGCAGGAGAAATGCTAGCACAGGCTTCCAGTATCCATAGTTTCAGGTGCTGCACATCTCGTATCTTCACAGCATATGCGCAGCACCTGATGTGTAGCACCTGAAACTACGGATACTGGAAGCCTGTGCTAGCATTTCTCATGCGGTGTTATTCCCAATAAGTTTGATGTGTCACATGACCCTCTTCCTATTGAAAAAACTAAAGTTGGATTCAAAATGGCCAACTTCAAAATGGCCGCAATGGTCACCACCCATCTTGAAAAGTTTCCCCCCTCATATAGACTAATGTGCCACAAACAGGAAGTTAATATCACCAACCATTCCCATTTTATTAAGGTGTATCCATATAAATGGCCCACCCTGTATATTCAAAATATTCGCAAATTTTAGAAGTACCTATATTCGCGATAAAAATTCGAAATTCGAATATTCGTGATCAACACTAGTAAGATGTATACCCAGTGGAACTGTGAATGGTATTATTATAGGTATACATTCCTGGTAGCAGGTGGCACAGCTCTAAGCATTTCTATTAGGGTCTAGTTAATCTTTTCACAAAGTCCTAAATAAAGTGGATTGGAGAAGTTTGATCCATCTCTCCTTTTCAATTTGAAATTCTGGATTGTTCTGTAGATGGGGATTTAGGACTCTTTTGTTTTTGACAGAGTGGATGCCTTGCTGAAATTTTTGGATGCCTGGCGAAATTTTTGTAGAAATTAGGCATCTCCACTTCTTTCCAGACATCTATGTGTGCAGTAGGATCTTCCTTGGTAGGCAGGCGAGATAAGGCATCCGTATTCTCGTTGGACTTAACCGTTCTGTATTTTACAGTGAAGTTGTAGTTATCAAAACGTGAGGCCCATCTTTGTTCTAAGGCACCTAGCTTGGCTGTATTGAGATATGCCAGTGTTATCCTGAAAGCTATAAAGAGAGTTGCTGCAAGGTAGTCCTTAAATTTTTCAGTGACAGCCCACACAAGTACGAGGAACTCTAACTTAAAAGAGCTGTAGTTCCGGGCATTCTTTTCTGCTCCTTTCAGGGATCTAGCGTAAGCAATCACTCTTTCGTGTCCTTCTTGCATTTGGGACAGAACAGCTCCCAGGCATTTCTGGCTGGCATCAGTGTAGAGATGGAATGGCTGTTGGTAATCTGGATATACCAAGAGAAGTGGTTCGGTCAGCTTCTTTTTCAGGAGCTGGAAGGCAATTTCTCTGTCTTCATTCCACTCCACAGGTATCTGAGTCTTCTGATACTTCTTTGGATGTCTTCTTAGGAGTTCCTGAATTGGCTCAGCAATCTGGACGAAGTGAGGGATGAAGCGTCTGTAGTACCCTGCAAAACTAAGGAAACTTCTCACCATCTTTACCGTGGTAGGAGTAGGCCAATTCTGGACTGCAGCTAACTTTTCCAGATCTGGTTTAACACTTTCTGCACTGACAACATGTCCCAGGTACTTGACTTCTGGCTTCAGCAGGTAGCACTTAGATGGTTTGATCTTGAGTCCATGTTTATTGAGGACTTGGAAGACTTCTGCAAGGTGTTTCAAGTGGTCTTGATGGATTTGTAATAAATAATGACATTGTCCAGATAGAGTAGGACAGTCTCGAAGTTTCTATGGCCTAAACAGTGTTCCATTAGTCGTTGAAATGTTCCTGGTGAATCACAAAGTCCAAAGGGCATGTAATTAGAGTTGAGTGGACACCTGGATGTTCAGGTTCGACGAGTTTGGCTGAACTTGAATGGGGTCAATGGGGACCCGAACCTTTGGGCACTAAAATGGCTCTAAAATAAATGGCTCTAAAAAAGGCAGCAAAATGTGCTTAAGAGTTTGGCAACTGCAAATGTGGATAGGGAAATTACTTAAAATAACATAAAATACAGAAAAATTAAAAATAACACTCTGGATCTAGGAGTAGGAGGTTGAGGAGGCGGTGGATGGGTGAATGTGGCGGTGTAGGTTGATGTGGCGGTGTAGGTGGAAGCGGCGGTAAAGGAGGAATAGGTAGCCAACACTGATTTGTGTTATTTTTTATTTTTAAATTGGGGTATCCCCCAGAATATCGGGACATATAACAAAATAAAACAAATAATAAGTGCTCTTGAGTACAAGAATGGATGGTTGAGGCTAGTATAAATATCTGTTCTGCACAAGGTATGGACAAGTCCTGTGGGATCCATGCCTGGTTCATTTTAATGAACGTAAGCTTGTCCATATTGGATGTGGCCTGTGATAATGCTCCCTGTCGTGCTTAAAGGGAACCTGTCACCAGTTTTATGGTGTCCTAACTAAGGGCAGCATAAATAAGTGACTGATTCGCTTAGCAAAATGCTGGGTCACTTTCTTTAATTGAAAAGCTCCAGCTGATAATGATGAATCACGAATATTCATGAGCTCCTGACTCTCCCCGCCCACCTGCTGCTGAATGACAGTTTGTTTCCATATGAATCAGCAGCAGGTGGGCAAGGGAGTGGCTATAGCTCTGAATTAAATATACGCTGGACTCAATGACATCACGCTGGACTCGAATCAGCTCATTAGCATGCGGCATGCAGCATCTTTGTGTGTATATTATGAGGTAACCATCTGTCACACCAGTAAGTGAATACATCTAAGGCACTTTTTAGTAGTTAATGATTGTATATAATTAGTTTGATTATAATCAAATATCTACATGATAGGTTCCCTTTAACACACGTTCAGACTATACACTGGCTGCAGGTCAGGTCAGCACCTCCAAGGCTGACAAAGCTTTTCCACATTTTGGCCATGCTAACCCTACCTTCTCAGGTGCTGGTGGTGCCCCAGCTGCGTTGGCGACCTCTTGCTCCTCCTCTGCCTTCGCCTTGTGCTTCCACTGTGCTCCCGCTGTCAGATGGGAATGCCATCAGCAGTGCGTCTACCACAGCAGTGCGCTTGTAGTCACGCATCTTCCGAACAGTAACAGATGTTTTCACTAAATTTAGTTCCCTGTGAGCAATGCAGAGCAGGGGTTCATTCACGGCAAAAGGGGGTTCATGTCACCGAGCAACACAACAGAGGATTTTGAGAGAATGAGGTTTATGTCACCCAGGCACAGCAGGGGTTCATTCACGGCAAAACTAGCTTCATGTCCCCCAGCAATAGAACAGAGGATTTTGAGAGATTTAGGCCCCTGTCACCCAGGCACAGCAGGGGTTCATTCACGGCAAAAGGGGGTTCTTGTCACCCAGCAATACAACAGAGGATTTTGAGAGATTTAGGCCACTGTCCCCCAGGCACAGTAGGGGTTTATTCACGGCAAAACTAGCTTCATGTCACTCAGCAATAGAGCAGAGGATTTTGAGAAATTTAGGCCCCTGTCACACAGGCACAGCAGGGGTTTGTATATGCCAAAAAAGGTAAAATGTCACCCAACAATTGAAATTGGTTCCGTATGCCCTGACTTATGACAGTATGTGCAAATAGGTCACCTGCGTGTGTTGGAGTGAACATTTGGGTGCCCGCCAGGACCTCTGGGATATATATCTTTGTAGTCAGGAGGGAAAAGTTATTTTCGTACGGGTGTCTCATCCTCCAATAATATAAGGCTTCTCCCACTGTTTTTATTTCTGACACACCTTCTCCTGGCTTTTTGTCAAGAAGTTAACCTGCTCTGTCAAGGCTGCTACAGCATCAGGGACCGGAGTTTGAGCTGCCTGACTGGCTACCGGACAACACGTGGAAGGGGTAGCAGGTGTATGGACAGGAGTTTCAGCAAATTTAGCAGGTTCTGGCTGCAAACTCTCCCAGAATGCTAATGGCTAGCTCTTTAAAGTCCAGGAAGGTGACACTTAGGTGTTGGGCAGCTAACATTCTCAACTGACTTTTTAGGTTGTCAGTGTTAACACCTTCAATGAATTGCTCTTTCAAAGTTTTGTCTTGATTCTCTGCCTCACAGGGGTCTACCTGAACCACAGCTTCTTTTAAAGACAATGCAAAGTCTCTGAGCGACTCACCGGTTTGTTGTTTCGTGCTGAAGAACCTCATTTTGACCTTTGACATGGTCTTGGGTTTCAAGGTGGTGTAGAGTCTCTCGAAGATCTGTCCCAGTGTTCTCCTTTCAGAGCTGGGCCAGGACTTCACCGCCTGGAGTGCGGCTCCTTCTAGTTGCGCTAGGAGTATTTCCAATTGCTGCGCTGTGGAGACAGGGTACAATCTGAACAAGGCACACATTTTCTCTTAGGATGTGAGCTTCCCCAGAGTATCGGGGGAACCAAGGGGCCCCAAAGTAGTATTGCATGGTGAGCGGCATCATGCTGTTTGCTGCAGCGGCTGGTGGTGCACTGGAGCCAGCTGCGGCTGCTGCAGGGGATCCGCTGAGGTCGGGCTGCGCGGCTTCTACCTGAGCAGACATGGCAATAACAGTTTATTTAAATGCTGCAGGCTGAATTTGACCTTTATCCAGTTTTTGAATGGGGTTGCTATAGGCAACCGTTGCAAGTGTATGGCCCTTTAAGACGAGCGGTACAAGCCGGAGATTCTGTTGCAGGAAATTCTTATTAAATGTCCCCTCTGCTACTGATGGAGGACTTTAACAGCCTGAGGAGTAAGATTGGGGCCTTTACTTGCGTTTATCCCGTGGAGGATGTCTGGCAATGCGACGGTTCTCCTTTCTCTAGTTTGCATCCATCCAGATCTCACGATCCGTGAGCGTTCGTCACCCACAAGTCCCGTGAGCGGCGCTTCTCTTCAATGCGATCCACAGTCAGAAGGGGCGATACTACACTCTGCATACAGCTTAGCCTCCCCGGACCGCTACAGGAGTAGTAGGCGGCACTCTTACTTATTCTTTTGCATATGGGGTGGTGCACCAACTTTTTCCGCTCTGAGAGGGGGTGTAACTTAGCTTTTCCCGCCAGACTGCTCAGTGAAGGTGCAGCAAACAATTACAAGTCCTTTAGGCGGCCATTTCAAGTGCAAAACAGTCCATTCAAACAAAGCTAGCAGCGCTATAGACTTTTGAAAAATCCACAATTTTGCAGTTTTAAAGATGCGGTTTTGGAGTAGAAGTGTAGTACAATACAGTCAGACTAAACAATTCCTTGGCCCAATAAAAGCAATCAAACAGTTGGAGCTCATTCACAATAGGCAGTTTATAATGGCGCAGGGGTTTGCGAATCCTGTTCACACAATTAATTAAAGGCACAAAGGAATGAATCCTGTTCGTAGTGACTCCAAGATTTGTTTATGCAGTATGCCAGACTGACAGGGTAATTATATGTGAGGTCACGGTGTGAGCATTAGGCGGGCTGAGGTAAATACAGTTGTGGTTACTCACGGTTATGTCGTCCCTGGGCAGGCCTGCACAAGTGATGAGGAGAACGGCACAGGAATTCTCTGGGGCACACTCTGGTGTAAGGGACACAGGCCAGATGGTGGTTCGAGGTGCCCTTGATGGTCTGTATTAATGTGCCTATGGCAAGGTCCCTTGTAGTCATGACGCCAGTACCTTTTATGGTGGTACAACCATTTACTGAAGCGTTAATTGAGGAATTGGAGACTGAGGCAAGGATGGTGCAATCCAGCTTATAACCTTTACTAAACGTTGCTCTTAGTAAAGTAATAAAACTGTCTCTAGTACATTCAGATATGAAATACAGTCTCTTTAAGAGGGACAGAGGTAATGCTGCAAGAGGTCCACTGCTTACAGGTGTGATGTCTGTCTCTGAGGCCATTAATGATATAGGTTTTATGCTTACTGGTAGAGGACTTATACGCTGGTCACTGTTATCCCAGTACAGGTTAGTGAGGCTACCGGAGGCGTGTATTCGATGGCCGTAACCCTTTGGTTCTCTGTTTCTTTAGTGCTTTCTGGATTAATATCCTTCTAGCTGACGTCCACTAACTCTTAGCAGAGTTCTGAGCAAGATGTGGACCACTTCAGCTCAGGGCTGAAGACTGAACCCTGAAGACTGACAACTAAGACTGACCCCTAATTAGGCCTAAACTGCGCTATATATGGGATGTGTTGTCTCCCCCTAGTGGTAGGCTCAATGTAATGGAATCTAACATACCTGTAGGCAGGGATTATGCATAAAGATGCACTGCAGCATAAAACAGGTTATATAAAGCATACAAAGCATAACACTACGACTTTGCAGTACCCACGTGGTAGTGGGACACTGCAAAATGAGTTGTAGTTTCACCACAGCTGGAGTGCCACAGGTTGCTCACCCCTACCCTAGAGACATCTCCTACTTTGAACAATGTGAGAAGGTTCCCTTATGGTGAGCTGATTTGGGGGGAAGGAGTTCCATCATCTGTCATTGCTCTCTTTTTTAGCTAGTAGAGGAGGGTCAGTGTCCTAAACAGTAGTTTCACACCTTACACTTTAAGATGACCATGTCATTCATGAAATTGGAAATTCTTTCTATTTCCCTCTCTGAAATCACCTAGCAGCACACTTATACCCCCGCAGGCTATTGAACGACGACTGCTGAATGAGCCCATTAGTATAACTTTGCATTGATGTCCACTGAGATAATAACCATAATTTCCAATTCATCAACTTGCAATGCACAATTTTTACCTTGAATGAGAAACCTTCCTTCTTATTTCACTGAAAAAGCCTTAAGTGCACTTCAATTTTAACCACATATCATATATTATTATGACACAACACTTAAAGCTGCAGAAATATGAATATATCCAGCTGTACATAGGCGGACTCTGTAACACCGGATAGTGCCGGCATTTGTCATCTGATGGTATGGCAACAGCTAAGGCTGCAATCACACGTCCGTGGCGTGTTGCGGACCCGCAAATTGCGGGTCCGCAACACACCAGCCCGTCACCCCCATAGAAATGCCTATTCTTGTCCGCAAGCTGCGGACAAGAATAGGACATGCTCTATCTTTTTGCGGAGTTGCGGACCTAAAGATCGGGCCGCGCAACGCAAATGCGGATGCGGACAGCACACTGTGTGCTGTCCGCATCCATTCCGTCCCCATAGAGAATGAATGGGTCCGCACCCGTTCCGCAAAATTGCGGAACGGATGCGGACCCATTCTGCGGACGTGTGAATGGAGCCTAAGAGAGCGAGGAAAAAGCAGAGCCACAAGAAGAATGATACAATCACATCACTACTGCAAGTACTGAAGGACCACAACAAACCTTCTTAGATACCGGAATATAGACATAATCCATAAATTTGGAAAGAATTTGAGATCTAATCTACAAGGAAATTGAAGATTGTGAAACAAACTTTTAGAAATAAGCTTCAAATTATAATATAGCTCTGTAATATAGTAGTTCCATCAAAGAGTTAACATGTCAGTGTGTTTTTTATAGAATAAAGGTAATAAAAAAAGGGGGCCTTGGTGAAGAAGAGGAGGTTCTCCCCTGCCCTTCCCTGCTTTGCCAACAGTCCTGCTATTACTCATAATAAAACGTTGCCACATTATGAGTGCTACTATATAGATGGTGCTACTGGTCTGCTTCTATTGTGTGGGCACAGCTGTTTGTCTGCCACTGTGGGTGCTTTTACATGGCTAATACTATTTCATGATTAATACAATGTAGCATGAGCTACATTACAGACCATGCTAAATGTCTGGCACAGTTTAATTAGGTTGGTGCTAGTTTGTGGCTGGCAATACCATGTGGCACTGTTGGATAACGCCATGGAATAAGAGCTGAAGTAACTTAGGTGTTATAAAAAAAACATGGGCTGCTTCTGCAACATGAAATGAAGATGTGGAGAAGAGTCAGAAAGTCTGTGAATATCATGATTTTTAAGTTTCCCAGGACTGTGTGCTAGCAGATGGCAATTGAAGATAAAAAGAAATAGAGGCTAAGTAAATTGTGGTCAGATAGGGATAGAGGTGAGGTTGAGATGTTAGATAGGGTACAGAGACAGGTGTAAATAAGGTCCAGTGTGTTCTTTTGTGATTGGCTGGTCATTTGGGATGTTGAAGTCTCCAGTGATGATGGTGAGAATGTCAGTTGCAAATAAGTTTCAGAGACAGGTAGAAAAATAGTCAATAAAGGTAGTATAAGGACCTGGTGGTCAGAGGATGATGGTCACCTGGAGGTTTGAGGGGAAACAGATTTGGATAGGGCTCACTTCCAAAGAAGTAAGGTTGAGGAAGGGTACAGAAGGAGTTGGATTCAAAAAGTTGTTATCTGATGTGACACGGCTGACTCCTCGACCATGTTTGTTGTTGAGGTGGCCCGTAGTTACATTTTATTGGATTTACCTGTTTACAGAGCCGATATCGTCCAGGTCCAAGTATTGCAGGGTTCCTCTGCTGAGGGCAGAAATGTACATTTTTATAATTAACCAATTATCATTCTGTCATGGAACCATGAACCAGACGTACAACAAGAGATAAGTGGAAATAAGAAGGCTTTATTGAAAATCAAGCTGTAAGGCAGAAGTCCAAACGGATGGCTAAACCGAAGCAGGGTCTTGCAAGGCCAGAGGTCAGGAACCAGAAGGGTAGTCAGACGAAGCCTGGATCAGGAACCAGCAGGGTAGTCAGACGAAGCCTGGATCAGGAACCAGCAGGGTAGTCAGACGAAGCCAGGATCAGGAACCAGAAGCAGCAGCAGTCTTAGAAGCATGTGAACACAGGAGGACCAAGCAAGGAACTGAAGCCACAGACCTCCTATATATATGAGCTAGGCATCCAGCTCCTCCCAGTGGGAAGGAGAAGCCGCAGGGTGGGAGGCTACAAGAAACCCAGAAACCAAGATGGCCGCCAGCACATGTCAAACGAAGGAGAACAGCAAGAGGGTAAGACCATGACAGTACCTCCCCCTCAAGGGCCCCTCCTCCGCGGAGTAAAGAACGGTTTCTGAGGGAAGCGTGCGTGGAAGGCTCGGAGCAAGGCAGGAGCATGGACATCTGCGGAGGGAACCCAGGAACGCTCCTCTGGACCATAACCACGCCAATGGACCAAAAACTGCACCCGACCGCGGACCAGGCGTGAGTCCAGGATATTGCTCACCTCATACTCCTCACGATTGCCCACTTGGACCGGACGAGGCCGAGGAACCGAGGAAGTGAAACGATTACACACCAGTGGCTTCAACAGGGAGACATGAAACACGTTGGAGATCCGCATGCCAGGAGGAAGCGCAAGGGCATAGGCTACCGGGTTTACCCTGCGAAGCACTCGGAAGGGACCAACAAAGCGAGGCGCCAGCTTGGGAGTGGGCACTCGAAGGTTGAGGTTGCGGGTGGACAACCATACGCGGTCTCCGACCTGGTAGGAAGGAGCGGGCGCTCGTCTGCGATCAGCCTGGAGTCACTGGCGCTGCGCAGAGACCTCAAGGGACCTCTGGATCTGTACCCAAGAAGCACGTAGGACGGAAAGGTGATCCTCCACAGCCGGAATATCCTGGGGAGAGAATACCTCCGGTAACACGGCAGGTTGGAACCCATAATTGGCCATGAAGGGAGACGTCCCAGAGGAAGAGTTCACCGCCGTGTTCCTGGCAAACTCAGCCCAAGGCAGGAGGTCAACCCAATTGTCTTGGTGATCGGAGACATAGCAACGAAGGAATTGCTCCAAGGCCTGATTGGATCGTTCTGCGGCCCCATTGGACTGAGGGTGGTAGGCCGAGGAGAAAGAGAGATGAATCCCCAACTGGGAGCAAAAGGCGCGCCAGAACCTGGACACAAACTGACTCCCCCGATCCGACACAATCTCCTTGGGCAAACCGTGCAACCGGAAGACCTCCCTGACAAAAATCGAGGCCAACTCTTGTGCAGAGGGTAACTTCTTGAGAGGAACACAGTGGCACATTTTGGAAAACCGATCCACAATCATGAGAATGACCGTATGGCCTCGGGATGCAGGGAGGTCCACAATGAAATCCATCCCCAGGTGTGACCATGGACGCTCCCCGGTGGCTATGGGTTGCAAAAGGCCCAACGGAAGGTGCCGAGGGGACTTACTCTGGGCACAAACGGAGCATGCCGCTACATATGCGGCGATGTCGGAACGTAGAGAAGGCCACCAGAACAGACGTGAAACAGCCCAGGACAGCTGATTCTTTCCAGGATGCCCCGCGGCCTTGGAGTTATGGTAGGTTCGCAACAACCGAGTGCGCAACTCCTCAGGCACAAAACATCTGCCGTTGGGTCTCCCAGAGGGAGCACCAGATTGAGCCGCCAAAATCTGCTCACCCAGGGGAGAGGTCAGGCTGGTGCGAATAGCGGCCAGGATCTGATTCGGAGGTATGACCGAAGTCGGAATCGACTCCTCCCCGGACAGCTCGGAGTACTGCCGTGATAAGGCATCCGCTCTGATGTTCTTGGAACCGGGTAGGTAGGAGACCACGTAATTAAAACGTGACAAGAACAGAGCCCATCTGGCCTGACGTGGTGTCAATCTCTTGGCCTCAGAGAGGTAGGTCAGATTCTTGTGGTCCGTCAGGATGAGAACCGGAACCACCGAGCCCTCGAGCAAGTGCCTCCATTCTTTAAGGGCCTGCACGATGGCCAATAACTCCCTGTCACCAATCTGATAGTTGCACTCCGCAGAAGACAGTTTCCGGGAGTAAAACCCACAAGGAAGCAGAGGACCCTCTGGTGTTCTACGCTGAGACAGAAGGGCGCCTACTCCCGTCTCAGACGCGTCCACCTCGAGGACAAAAGGCAACCCAGGGTTGGGATGCGACAGAATCGGAGCCGACACAAAGGCGGATTTTAGAGCCTCAAAAGCTCGGATGGCCTCGAGCGGCCAGACCTGGGGATTACTGCCCTTCCTGGTCAGATCCGTGAGAGGCTTGGCTAGCATGGAAAAGTCCCTGATGAACTTCCGATAATAATTGGCAAAGCCCAAAAAGCGCTGCAGGGCACGAAGACCACTGGGCTGGGGCCACTGTAAGACAGCCGAAACCTTCTCAGGATCCATGGAGAACCCCTCAGCGGAAATGATGTAACCTAAGAAGGTTACCTGGGATCGGTGAAATTCGCATTTCTCAAGCTTACCGAACAGCTTGTTCTCTCGTAACCGTTGCAACACTCGTCTAACATCCAGAATGTGGGCCTCCATGGATTCAGAATATACCAAGATGTCATCCAAATAGACCACCACACACTGCTGCAACAGGTCACGGAAAACATCGTTGATGAATTCCTGGAAGACTGCGGGCGCATTGCACAACCCAAAGGGCATAACCAAGGATTCATAATGACCGGTCCTGGTGTTAAACGCGGTCTTCCACTCATCGCCCGCCTTGATCCTTACCAGGTTATATGCCGCCCTCAGGTCGAGTTTGGTAAAGACCGTGGCCCCTTTGAGGCGATCGAACAGCTCGGAAATCAAGGGTATCGGGTAAGCGTTCTTGATCGTGATGCGATTGAGACCCCTGTAATCGATGCAAGGCCTCAACTCACCGCCCTTCTTTTTCACTAAGAAAAATCCAGCCCCTGCCGGGGACGAGGATTTGCGAATGTGTCCGCGTGAAAGCGCCTCCCTCACGTACTCCTCCATGGCCTCATTCTCCGCTACCGACAGTGGATAGACTTTGCCACGAGGAGGAACGGCACCAGATTGTAACTCTATGGCACAATCGTATGGGCGGTGCGGAGGTAGGGCAACCGCACGCACCTTATCGAATACATCCCGGTACTCCTCGTATTCAGGAGGCAACAGAGAGTCCGAGGAAGTACACAGCAACTTGACAGGCCCATGGATGCAACTAGCCCCACACTGCGGTGACCACGAGAGGATCTCGGCCGATCTCCAATCGAAAGTCGGATTATGCTTCTGGAGCCAGGGGTACCCCAAGACCACCGAGTAGTGTGGAGACGAAATAACCTGGAGACAGACCGACTCTCTGTGAACGGCACCAATGGCCATCCCCACTGGAAGGGTCTCCTGAGTCACGTGTGGCGGCAGAAGGGGTCTGCCGTCTATCGCCTCAAGAGCCAGTGGGGAACCTCGAGGCTGCAGAGGAATGGAATTGGCGGCAGCGAACACACTATCAATGAACAAACCACCAGCACCAGAGTCCACCAACGCCTGGGTCGTCACCGAGCCCCCGACCCAGGAGAGGACAACAGTAATCAGTGGTTTGTCAACACGGGAAACCGGGGACGAGGAGACTCCACCCAAGATCTGCCCCCCACAGGATCTCAGGTGCGAGCGTTTCCCGGACGGTTCGGGCATGCCAACCGAAAATGCCCACCGAGACCACAGTACATGCATCGGCCCTCGCGTCTCCGGAGTACCCTCTCCCCCTCGGACAGGCGAGCAAACCCCAGCTGCATGGGTTCACCCCCAGATAAGTCATCCCCAGGAGGCGTGGGAGGAGAGGGAGGCACGGGTGGGACAGCAAACGTAGGCGCCAATCTGTTAGAAGGCCTCCGCAGGCTCTCCTTAAAGGAAGGTCTCTCCCTGAGTCTGGTGTCAATCAAAATCAGGAAAGAAATAAGAGACTCGAGCTCCACTGGTAGGTCCTTAGCTGCAACCTCATCCTTCAAGGCATTCGAGAGACCATGAGAGAAAGCAGCGACCAGAGCCTCATTATTCCAGCCCACCTCTGCTGCCAGGGTACGAAACTCAATGGCGTATTCAGCTACGGATCGTGAACCCTGTCTGATGGACATAAGGAGCTTCGCAGCAGAGGCAGCACGAGCCGGCACATCGAATACCTTCCGAAGAGAAGCAACAAAACCGGAAAACTCGGCAACCACCGGATTGTTGTTCTCCCATAAAGGGCTGGCCCAGGCCAAGGCCTTGTCCGAGAGCAGCGAGATCAAGAAGCCCACCTTTGATCTCTCAGTAGGAAAGGCATGTGGCAGCAACTCGAAATAAATGCCCACCTGGTTAAGGAAACCTCGGCACTGAGTTGGCTCTCCCCCAAAGCGCTGTGGAAGGGGGGCAGAACCGGTCATACCCCGAAACACCGCAGGCGCAGCAACAGGTGTCGGGGTAGACTCTGGCGCAACAACCGGAGCGGCAGTAGGAGCGGGCCCAGGAGCGACAACCGACCCATCGGCAACGGAAGCTAAATGAGCCGTGCGTTCAAGCAGGGTTTGCAACGCCACAGCGAACCGACCCAACAGGTGATCCTGCTGATCAAGTCTGGCAACCAGCGTAGGTAGCGAGGATGGCCCTGTACCGTCAGAATTCATGGCTTGGTCCTAATGTCATGGAACCATGAACCAGACGTACAACAAGAGATAAGTGGAAATAAGAAGGCTTTATTGAAAATCAAGCTGTAAGGCAGAAGTCCAAACGGATGGCTAAACCGAAGCAGGGTCTTGCGAGGCCAGAGGTCAGGAACCAGAAGGGTAGTCAGACGAAGCCTAGATCAGGAACCAGCAGGGTAGTCAGACGAAGCCTGGATCAGGAACCAGCAGGGTAGTCAGACGAAGCCAGGATCAGGAACCAGAAGCAGCAGCAGTCTTAGAAGCATGTGAACACAGGAGGACCAAGCAAGGAACTGAAGCCACAGACCTCCTATATATATGAGCTAGGCATCCAGCTCCTCCCAGTGGGAAGGAGAAGCCGCAGGGTGGGAGGCTACAAGAAACCCAGAAACCAAGATGGCCGCCAGCACATGTCAAACGAAGGAGAACAGCAAGAGGGTAAGACCATTACACATTCACCATCAAGTTTTTATCTGTGGGGTTGGAGCAGGAGCTTTCTATGTGTTATTACAACAATACTCACACCTGCAACATGATCTCATGAAACACTCTGTTCACAACTGCTCCGTTATTATACAGAAACGAATCGGCAGATGCCGAGAGCCATCTCTGTTTTCTGCCTCATTACTATGCCACTGCCTCTGTAGTCCTCCAAATTTATTTTAAAGGGTGGGGCCACACGGTCAGATTTTTGCATGCAGTTTTGGAAGCCAAAATCAGGAGTGGATCATAAACGAAGAAAAGGTAGACAGGATTGATACACTGGGGGAGATTTATCAAAGTTGGTTTAAAGTAGTACTGGTTTAATTGCCCATAGTAAGCAATCAGATTCCAGCTATTATTTTCCATAGGGGCTCTGAAAAATAAAAGGTGGAATCTGATTGGTTGCTACTAGAAACTAAGCCGGTTTGCCTTTACACCAGTCTGGATAAATATCTCCCAGTGTCTCATTTTTTAATTCAATCCTTGTTTTGGCCTCCAAAACTGCATGAAGAAACCTGACCATGTGGCCGTACCCCTCATATGATGACCAAAACAGCATTAGAGAGTGCAATTCCTGAAGTATTGATTCCACTGAAGATTTGCTTGAGAGATAATGACAGTAAAGAAAAAAACATAAAAGGAAAAAATTAAACTTACATGTGCAGTGTCCCACTACGTGTGGAGAGGCTGCGACTTACCACGCCCGGCCGGAGCATCGACACCGGATGAAGACCACACTGCCGAGGAACTACAAATCGTGGAAATTGTAGAGTTTACTCCCGCTGAGGGCCTGAGAGGCCCATAAGCCACTGCAGTGTCAAGACCCCCGCCTTTCCTAGAGAGATGGAAAGAGTCAGGATCCAGTGCAGAGTCCGAAGGCAAACCTGAGGCCCAGTCATGTGTGCCCTGTGCCAGCGTATCAGCATCAAGCCTCATTTCTCAGTCCAAATATTTTCTGGCAGCCAGTGACAGTCGAGGCGGAGAGGAGCCTCCTCCGAAAGCGAGACTTGTGCCAAAGTACTAAGGACATTGACGTCGCTGAGGCTTAGCGAAACTTTTGGGCCTATCAAGAGTGCCAACGCCGCATGACAGTACAACAAGGCCTAGAATTCGGGCGCAACCGCCCTGAGTCACCTGCAGAAGATCTTCTAATGCCTGAGTCTGCACTACTACTACATACTCCTGTTGAAGGGCAGGAGCCCGCAGATGCAAGTGTACCAAATCCGCAGCGCGCCAAAAACAAAGAGAAGCTGACATGTGCGCAGCTCTGCAAAAATCTTATCCGTTGAGGATTTTACAGGGTGCATAGAACCTGCTCTGCCCTATAGAGCTCCACTCAGACACTCTAAATTAGAGGACCTTCCATGGTGGATGAAACCCATTGCTGATGAGGAGCAGGAAGAAGACACATACCTGTAAGTAGGCCAGCTGGCGAACTTCATTGCAATAATTTCCTGAAAAAAAAGAGAGAGGAGCTGGACCCATTAGGAAAGTGAACTCTGTGTTATTTGCTGTCGCAGTTCTCCAGGCCACATAAGGGAGTCATTGTTGTGCTGATGGACTCTGTCAAAGACTCCACACGTTACCAAAATCCCCAGTTGTGCCAAAATTTGCGACAATCTTATCCCTTTTTACCCCCTTCTCAGGTTGTCTGGGACTTTAAATTAAGTTACGCAACGTTTTAAGTCATGTGCCCAGAAGGACATTTTCTGTGTTTTATCCTATGCAACACACATGTTTTAGAAATCAAAGACTTTGCACTTTAACCAGTTGGATTACAAATATTCATGCCCCAAATCAGGGATGGACTTTGTCTCAACAGACTTTTGTCATGGACTTTATTCCCCCAGTCTAAGATCAATGCCCATTTTTGTCACCATCAAGCAAAGAAGTCACAAAGCCCAATGTCCTTTTTGCGCCATAAGAACTAAGAAATTGTGTCTAAAGTGATGTATTAAATAATGTGCATTGATATGTGAATTCTGAAGTAACTTGATAGTATTAGGACATGTCAATTCAAAAAATGTATATGTGTGAGGTGCATGCTTGGTGTTTTTCAGGTGACGGCGTAGAGATCCACAGCATTTATGAAGTCCAAAGCTGAGGACGGCTTAGATTAAAGCAGTGGGGAATGCAGTGTCCCACTACATGTGAAAAGGGGGCACTTCAAACTTGTGTTTATGTCATCAATCTCTATTATCTATTGGTAGGCATTAAGCTGCTGATTCCTTACAACAGGCTGGTGTCTGTATTTGCAAATATTCACCACTAGGTGGTGTTGTGCCATCATTTATATAGGGTAGCTCAGTGATAGGAAGTAAGTTGAGAGTTAGTTGAGAGTAACGAGGATAGGATGTAACTTAAGCTGTGGATGTAAAGGAAGAAAATGGAACTAAAGCTCAAAGATTACTGGATCACCTTTGTGTAGTGCCACTGTCCTGGAGTCAGAGACTAAGTGGAATAAGTGTATGGAAGCAACCTGTGCAAATAATGGAGCAGAAGACTGATACCTGCCGCTAGGGAGACCGTCTTGTTGGTTGCCAAGTGCTAAGTTCAATATTAGTGTAAGATCCAAGTACCCAAAAGGCTGAACTACTGAAGCAAGTGAGATAAGTTGAAGGAAAGTGTCATCCTCTTGTAGTTTGAGCTGTAACATGCTACCTATCACTGTCACACTGTGCCTGTTGTATGAAGTCACAGCTGGCATACCTTTTTGTATCAAGGCATTATCTGTATGGATGCCACTTATCTCAAGGCAAACCTTATCAAGCAAAAGTTCTGTTGTTACAACAATTGACTCCTCATCCTTTCTACAATATCTCTCTGATGCAACTTACGGAGCTGGCATCATGAACATCAGGGACCCTGACACCAAGGGCACCCAAAGAATCTACACCATCAAGGGCACCTCAACTTCTACCTGGCTGGGAATCCCTGGACAAATAGAGAGTGCCCTGATTGATTTGGTACCGACCTTCCCTTCACTGCACGCCAGCCCAGGGAGCTACAGAACTGTGAGTAATACTACTACCCTCATCAGCTCACCATACACTACACTCACATTGCAACTGAGGTCTGCAAGCTGCATATGGAAAGCTCAATACAGATTTAGCTGTAGAGAAACAAACAGTTCTTGAGTCTGGATATGAGGTCTCCAACATTTTCCTTCAGCAGGGATCTCACTCATTCAAAACTGTAATCAACATTTTGGAAGGTACTGTTTCACTTTTCAGAGACCCTGCTAGTGTGTGGATCCTTAAAGATAATACATCCAGGGATAAATCCATAAAATAGTTCTCCTCCAGAACAAAGAAAGCTGTCTAGTTTCATTGCAGACTGAAATCTGGATATTAGGATCCATTCAATATACTGCAGGGGCTTAATATTTTAAAGACAAGAGTGAAATGAATCCCTGCCCCCTCACTGACTTTCTTAGTTCTGCACCTGGCCCCCTTAAGATGGTGCTGGTTCACATGGGGATTGGGAGAGCTAGTTGTTGACTTAAGTTTGTTTCACACTTGCTCAAAACAAATCAATCAGGCAGTTCCTCGGCACATTTTCCAGTTTGCGGCTGGATTTGCGCCAGCCCCCATTATGGTGAATGGGGCCAGACGGAATGCCAGCAGAGCACAGCTGCATTTGGCAAGGACGGATCTCGGAAGGACCAGCCGCAAGTGTGAAACAAGCCTTACTGAATGCAGTCAACAGCTATTACTCTAGAGAAATTTGGATTAAGTGGTTGGATCACATCAGCAATACTATCTTTGGCTTTCTTTATTGGACTTTTTGAGTCTTCACTTTCTACTTTACTTTCTTGTTGTGCATAAAAAAATTGCAATTGCTGTTTACTCATACCACCTTCAAGGCAAGTGAAAGGCCCAGCTTTACACAAAGGCCCAGATTTACTAATCCTGTAGATGATGTAAACTCAGACTGTCTAGACCTGCACTAGATTTTTTACAGGGGTTCAGGCTGGAAGATAAATCTGGTGTAGTGATAGACACTTTTCTACAAATTTATACCAACTATTGGTTGGTTTACTTTGAGGCAGGACTTTATGCCAGAATTTTAGTGCATTTTTGGCATACACCAGTGAAGCTCCATCCCTTCTCGCTAAGGGCTTGTTCACATCACCATTATGGATTCTGTCATTGTTTTCCATTATAACGGAAAATTACGGAATCCATGAGACAGAAGTCAAAATGAAAGACTTTAAGATATGAATCCTTCATAATATAAGGCATCATGCACACGACCGTAGTGTGCATCCGTGTCCGTTGTTCCGTTTTCCGTGATTTTCTGCGGACCCATTGACTTTCAACGGGTCCGTTGAAAACTCGTTAAATGCACCGTTTGTCATCCGCGTCCGTGATCCGTGTTTCCTGTCCATCAAAAAAATAAGACCTGTTCTATTTTTTGGACGGACAACGGATTGACTTGAATGGGTCCGCGAAAAAACACAGAGGCACACAAGATTGTCATCAGCGTCCGTTTTTTTCCTATCATTTTCAAGGCAAACTTGACTTAGATTTTTTTTTCACTTCTCTGGTCTGTTGATCCTCCAAAAATCAAGGAAGACACACGGAAGAAAAAAAACGGACACGATTCACGGAACAACAGAACCCCGTTTTGCGGACCATGAAAAAATACTGTTGTGTGCATGAGGCCTAAGTCTATGGGCAGCATAATGGATCCATCCTAGTTTCCATATGGCAGGAGTCCAGTCCTGCATAACGGAAACCAGGACGGATCCGTTATGCTGCCCATGGACTTGTATTATGACGGAAAGCAAAACGGAAGCCTTTAAGAGGCATTTTGTTTTGCTTTCCGTCATAATAGAAGTCTATGGGAATCAAAACGGATTCGTCTGGTCTCCGCTATGCAGAACAGAAAAAAAAGTCCTGTCGACAGCACTTTGCTTTCTCTTTATGCATAACGGGAACCAGACGGATCCATTATGATTCCCATAGACTTCTATTATGATGGAAAGCAAAACAGAACGCCTCTTAAAGGCTTCAATTTTAACTTCCGTCTTATGGATTCCGTTGTTGTCTGTTATAACCTTGTTAAAACGGAAAACAAAAACGGAATCCATAATAGTGATGTGAACCCGCCCTTATTCAGAAAATGTGTGGGAACCCGGCCTAGATGCACCAAAATTGCCCTAATATGTGTCACTTTTTAGACAGATTTAAGACGCAGACACAAGTAAATCTGGGCTAGTATGTTCCACACCTTCCAGCATTTAATATATGGAGAGTGAGAAGCTCAGCATAGAGAGCTTCCCTCATTACCCTCAATGAAATACTGCCCTCCACAGTCAGGAAAAGGTACTGCTAGGGCTGAAGGGCACATTATAGGGTGGGCCGAGTGTATACTTCTGGCACTCACCTCTTCTTATACATAGTGCCTACTTACCCTTATTATCACTATGGCACCCATTTGTCTTTCTTTGTCTTCACACATTACCACCAGGCTAAGGCTTAATGCTTTAATTTTGGAAAAAAGTCAAAAAGTAAAAAAAAAAAAAAAAAAAAGACCCAGATCAATGGAAAAGTCTCATTCACCGCTGCAAAGATAAAATGTGGAAGTTATTTTGGCACCGGCAGAACACAACTTTGATAAATGCCTTTTGATGACTGCGAGAAAACAATACATTGATTTTCTTTTTTAAAATAATTGTTTTACCGAAAAACAAATTCCTGAATGGTCCATCAGATGCATTAATGACATTAGAGATGAGCGGCGAGCTCCTTCACGACAATGCCGCACGTATTGATTGCAGTTATAGTTCTATTAAACTGACCTCAAAGTCCTCTATGGCAGAGAGGATCCTCAGCCTTACTGAGTGATATTGATTGATCGGCTGCTGTATTGATGTCTCCGTTTTAAAGAACTATTCCAGGAGGGACCATAGATTTAACAAAATTCAGATGTACTCATTTTGCCGTTGTTGCTTATTTCATCTACCAATACAGTTGCGCACTGCAGCACTCACTCTATGGGGGACAATAGGCAGGCTCATTCAGATCATCCTGGTTCATCCTGATCCACCTGGTTCATGAATGTAAATCACTAGGCAACTAAAGGGAAAATATGTACAATGCTTATGCCCGCCACTATGTTAGATGATTGTAATATTGAGCTTTGGTGTAAGTACAGTTAAGTTAAAGGGCTATTCCATGAGACCCCATAAACAGCTGTTATTCTGTAGCATTGTTTACTGATGTCCACTATCAATTTACCTTAATGCATCCTACCTCACTTTAATCCACTACAACACAGTCTTATATGGGTGGGATCTGTAGAAATATTCATCCTGGGCTTTCTGGTTCTTAAATAAAATCAGAAAACTTTAGTTGAAACTGGCATTTACACTGGGCAGTAGAATTTTTTTTAAGTACCTAACAGTAGTTTTCTTAGAACCAAATATCAGAACTGTAGGAGATATGATTAGGGCATAGACACCGCATCAGATCTCAGCACTCTTATGAAGGTGACCTAATAGAGCAGCGTCTGCCAACCTTTTCAGCCTTTGTGCCTCCCTTAATGCATTCAGTGCAAATAAACGTGATTCCCCTGCTTTGCAGATAAATGTCAGGGAAGAAGGAAAAAAAAAATATAGTATAACATTCCTAACTCCCCCCATCAGATCCCAGACTAGACTTAAGTTTACAGATAGTCGCCCTATTTTTATACTCCCTCCCTCCTTGTTCCTGGCCCTTCTCAGCTCCAGACACTAATGCATTGGGCAAATAACACCATCCAGTGTCATCCATCCAGAAGCAAGGAGGATAGGGGTATGACCACACTGTGCAGTTGCGACGTGGCCACATTACGGTCAAGCACTGCGTAGCTAATGCCATACAGGCCGCAAGGGGGTCCCAACTAAATAATTAGGACTGCACTGTTTAGTCAGTCTGCATTGTTAATGGCCACTCAGCACCCGCAATATCAAGTGACCTTTAATAAATTTAGACTGACTGTCACCTGTGTTGCTTCCATGCCTCATCTTCTGTCTCTACAGGAGGTCTTTCAGCCCCACTGCCTTCTATGTAGCTGACAGTCAGAACAGGGATGCCATGCTTGATTAGCAGGATGCCGACAAATCTGTGCATTTTTTTCTGCAACTGACTTTGCACTGCACTGTAGAAGATTTAAGGTCCTCTTTTCAATGTAGCATTGAAGGGGTTGTCTGAGAATGTGAGAAATTCTTCTAACATGGAGTGTGGTCCATGTTTACTTTGCTGCAGAGATGACGTTAAGGCCTCGCGCACACGACCACTTGCTTGCTGTGCCTGTGCTGCGAACCACAAATTGCAGACTGTCTGCAGACACAGACCCATTCACTTGAATGGAGTCCTCAATCCACATGCGACAGTCCGCGCTGCAAAGAAATAGTGCATGCGATACTTTGTTGTGGTGTGGAGGCACAGACAGAAAACCCACAGAAGCACTCCGTAATGCTTCTGTGGGCTTCAGATCCATGCCTCCATTCAGCACCGCACTACATCTTTCAGATTGCGGACCCATTTAAGTGAATGGGTCTTTGACCGTGATATGGTGCTCACATGACCGGTGCCTGTATATTGCAGACTCTGATTGTGGGCCTCAATACAAACAGGGTCCTGCTACAGTTGTGTGCATGTGTAGTGCCCTGGAGCAGTGCTTTGGAGTCTGGACATTTGCGAACATTTCTTCTGTTCCCCCCTACGCAAATACATCAACGTCTTACTTTATTTAACTTTAAAGGGTTAACTTGCAGTGACTTATTATGTTTAATACTATGTAACTGCATGTTATATGTATGTTGTGATATATATCCTGTTCATTTGCACTGTATTTGTGAGGCTCTGTGGAAAGGGCTAATGAATACTGAGAGACTTTTGGGACTTTCTAGCTAATAATGAGAAACTGGTCATTTTCCACAGCTGCCGTAGAGTTTAAAGAAGAGTATGTTTTGGAGGGAAAAAGCTAGACTTGTTTACCACCAAACCAGACAGACTGACCTTTTGAATGTCTGGTTTAGCTCTGTTGTTATGTCTGAAAAACAGTTTTTGTCTGGAAAAACTGCTGTGTCATTGTCATTGAGTATCATTGAAGCAGTAATGTAAGGCTATGACAGACGGAGTTGTAACATTGTATATGTTTGTGCTGACTTTCTCCTCTTCACCCCTCCCACTAGAAGGTTCTAGTTTAGCCAGAAACTGTTTATAAGGAGAACAGTTAGAGCCCCTAGTGTTCTGCAGTTAGAGAACAGTGCTTAGAAGAGGAGACTCTGAGGGTCCATTCACACGTCCGTAGTGCATTGCGAATCCGCAAATTGTGGATCAGCAATTCACTCGTCCGGCACCCCCATGGAAATGCTTATTCTTGTCTGCAATTGTTCTATTTTTTTCCGGAGCTGCGGACAGGAAGATTGGGGCCGCACTCCAAAAATGCGGATGCTGCGCTCCGGAAATGTGCTCTCCACATCCATTCTGTCCCTATAGAGAATGAATGGGTCCGCACCCGTTCCACACAATTACAATGAACCGGCATTCCAATACACCCTTTATTACACATAAATGAGGGCATCATACACACCCTTGAAAAATTATGATTGATGGACTGCTGGTGACCCTCAAAAACATTAGGAGCAAGGGCCTCCTGGTGACCCTCTAAAACATTAGGGGCGAGGGCCTGCTGCTGATCTGACCATCTAAATCATTAGGGGTTAGGGTCTACTGGCAGGGAAAGGGAGCGCATCAGAGCATGAGATGCTCCGATGCTAGCCTCAGGGGGGCAGCCTGGGTGAAAATAAATTCACTTGAATGGGTCAGCAATCACGGAGATGCGGAACGGAGGCACAGATCAGAACCCCACGGAAGCACTGCGGAGTGCTTTCTTGGTGTTTCCGCCCGTGCCTCCGCACCTGCAAAAAAGTAGCGCTTGCACTACTTTTTTGCAGTTCGGTCCATCGGATGCTGATCGCGGACCCTATTCAAGTGCAATTTGCGGTCTGCAGCACAGGCACGGAGCCCTAACTTTCGTGTGCATGTAGCATTGAGCCTAAGGATGCAACTGAGCTGGAGTCAAACACAATACAGTGCTAGACTACTATGATAAGTGAGCATTATGGGGGTCATTTATTAAGACCAGCGTTTTAGACGCCAATCTTATTAAAGCCCCATCGCTAGAGGTGGATCGCCGAAGTTATGAAGAGGCCTTCAAAACAGGTGTAGAAAATGAATGAGACAGGCCCCGTCTCCTTCTTCGCCCCACCATGCCCACATTTTTGGACCTGGCGTGAGCAGGAAATAGTTGCAGATTGCGATGCAACTAACCGTTGCACCACAATCTGCGCTTGAAAAACGGCTAATATAGGCGTATTTCAGGTTGATAAATGACCTCCTATTTGTCCATAAATAGATTTTCGGAGTGCTTCTTTAACTTCACTGGTGTATTCGAGTGCAGCATTGTGTAAGGGGTGCAGGTGAACATTTCCATCATCATTGTGCAGGAGCACCCCCCTACATGCCGTTTAGAACCCGCGGTGCTGTAGAATGGTGATATCTGGGTGCATGCAGTCAGAGATGCCAGGTTATCAGCAAGTACTTGGGCAGACGCCATGCACACATCAAGTTGTTAAACACAATAAAAGGCGACATTCAGCCCTGCACTGCGGGAGACAATGTCTGTAATTCACTGCTCTGTAAAGCAGCGTGCAAGCGCCAAAGCTTCCCGGGGGAAGAGGCTTCTTCTATTCACATTTTCAATGTCTGTTTCATACAATGAATTTCAAAATAATGTTATCAAACTTTGACTCGCAGCAGCAGTGACCCACGGCAGATCACCCACCTGTACTCCAACAGAAGACAACAATTCTAAAACAACGGAAGTCACATGACTTATAAAGGCAATGGTGATTGACATAAACCAAACAGTGACTAGAGATCTATATTTCACCACTTAAAGGAATTATCCCATGATTAATGTAAAAAATTATAATCAGACATTATGTATTACATGACAATCTCTTTCTAACAAAGCTAGAAACATTCTCATGCGTATTACGCCAGACCTGTGGGTCAGTGGCGTTGCGAGGGGGGTGCGGGGGGTGCGGGCCGCACCGGGTGACACCAGTCTGATGGGGTGTCACCCGCCGGAGTTCTCCTTGACTAACTAACTTTAGGCAGGGCCGGCGCTTCCATAATGCAGGGGGGGGGGGGGCTCTCTCCCTCCCCCCTGTGCTGCTGCTGCCGCTGCCTCCGCCAATGAGAAGAGGGATGGGAGGAGGAGGGGAGGGGCTGTATACAAATACAGGAGGCGGGTGCCGGAATCAAATAGCCGGCACCCGACCTCTATGACAGGGAGCGGCACCTGAGGGGTTAACTGCCACTGATCGCAGCCCCCTATCATAGAGGTCGGGTGCCGGCTATTTCATTCCGGCACCCGCCTCCTGTATTTGTATTAACATTGAGTGCGCCCCCCCCCCCAGTATAATAAACATTTTTTGCACACCCCCCCCCCCAGTAAAATAAACATTTTGTGCACCCCCCCCCCAGTGGGAAGTGCCAATGAGGGTTAAAAAAATAAATAAAAATTAACTCACCTCCTCCAGTTGATCGCGTAGCTGCTGGTCTCCTGTTCTATCTTCAGGACCTGTGGTGACATCACTGAGCTAATCACATGGTCCATTACCATGGTGATGGATCATATGATGTACCATGTGATGACCACAGTGATGTCACCACAGGTCCTTTGACAGGTCCTGAAGATAGAACAGGAGACCGGCAGCTGCGCGATCAATTGGAGGAGGTGAGTTAATTTTTATTTCTTTTTTTAACCCTCATTGGCACTTCCCACTGCGCCACCAATGTTTATTATACTGGGGGGGGGGGGGCGCTCTCAATGTTTGATATACTGGGGGGGGCGCTCTCAATGTTTGATATACTGGGGGGGGGGGGCGCTCTCAATGTTTGATATACTGGGGGGGGCGCTCTCAATGTTTGATATACTGGGGGGGGGGCGCTCTCAATGTTCATTATACTGGGGGGGGCGCTCTCAATGTTCATTATACTGGGGGGGGGCGCTCTCAATGTTTATTATACTGGGGGGGCGCTCTCAATGTTTGATATACTGGGGGGGCGCACTCAATGTTTGATATACTGGGGGGGGCGCTCTCAATGTTTGATATACTGGGGGGGCGCTCTCAATGTTCATTATACTGGAGGGGGGGCGCTCTCAATGTTGATATACTGGGGGGGGCGCTCTCAATGTTCATTATACTGGGGGGGGCGCTCTCAATGTTCATTATACTGGGGGGGCGCTCTCAATGTTTGATATACTGGGGGGGGCGCTCTCAATGTTTATTATACTGGGGGGGCGCACTCAATGTTTATTATACTGGGGGGCGCACTCAATGTTTATTATACTGGGGGGGCGCTCTCAATGTTTATTATACTGGGGGGGGCGCACTCAATGTTTATTATACTGGGGGGGCGCACTCAATGTTTATTATACTGGGGGGGCGCACTCAATGTTTATTATACTGGGGGGTGCTCTCAATGTTTATTATACTGGGGGGGCGCACTCAATGTTTATTATACTGGGGGGGCGCACTCAATGTTTATTATACTGGGGGGCGCACTCAATGTTTATTATACTGGGGGGGCGCACTCAATGTTTATTATACTAGGGGGTGCTCTCAATGTTTATTATACTGGGGGGGCGCACTCAATGTTTATTATACTCGGGGGGCGCACTCAATGTTTATTATACTGGGAGGGGCGCACTCAATGTTTATTATACTGGGGGGGCGCACTCAATGTTTATTATATTAAGGGAAAATAACACAGTGAATAGACTTTCATCTTAGCAACCAAGCGTGATAATCGCACCGCATCCACACTTGCTTGCGGATACAATGCGATTTTCACGCAGCCCCATTAACTTCTATGGGGCCTGCGTTGCATGAAAACGCACAACATAAAGCATGTTGCGATTTTCACGCAGCGCACAAGTGATGCGTGAAAATCACCGCTCATCTGCACAGCCCCATAGAAGTGAATGGGTCCGGATTCAGTGCGGGTGCAATGCGTTCACCTCACGCATTGCACCCGCGCAGAAATCTCACCCATGTGAAAGGGGCCTAAGGGTGAATAGGACAAGGGTTCCAGCCCCTAAGGGGGCTAATAGTAAGTGAAAATAAAACACAAACACTAAGGCTACTTTCACACTTGCGGTAGTGTGATGCGGCAGGCAGTTCCGTTGTCAGAACTGCCTGCCAGATCCGCCGATCTTGATGTGACTGAAAGCATTTATGAGATGCATCCGGATGCGGATCCATCTCACAAATGCATTGCAAGAATGAATCCATCTCTCCGCTTGTCATGCAGACAGACGGATCCGTCTTGTATCTTTTTACACATTTTTACCGGCATGCGCAGAACGGAAGGACGGATCCTGCATTCCGGTATTTTGAATGCCGGATCTGGCACTAATACGTTCCTATGGGGAAAAATGCCGGATCCGGCATTCAGGCAAGTCTTCAGTTTTTTTCGCCGGAGATAAAACCGTAGCACGCTGCGGTTTTATCTTTTGCCTGATCAGTCAAAATGACTGAACTGAAGACATCCTGATGCATCCTGGACTGATTACTCTCCATTCAGAATGCAGGGGGATATGACGGATCAGTTTTTTTCCGGTATAGAGCCCCTGTGACGGAACTCTATGCCGAAAAAGAAAAACGCTAGTGTGAAAGTACTCTAAAATATTAAGTTTAAATCCCCCCTTTCCCAATTTTACATATAAAAAATATATACAATAAACATATTACATAGCGCTGCGTCCGAAAAGTCCAAACTATTAAATTATTAAAAAATATCTCCTATGCGGTGAGCATTCGCCATTTTTTAGTCACCTTGTCACCCCAAAAAATAGGATAGGACTGTTCTATTATGGGCCGAACGTTTCATAAAATGCGAAATGCACGTGGCTTTTTTGCTTGGTATTGAGTATCGCAATACTTTTTTATGGTGATGAAAGCGAATCAAAATTTTGGTATTGAAACAACCCTACGCCGATCTGATCGGTGTAGCGTTGTCACGATACCAAAATTTTCATTCGGTTTTGATTTGGCGACTAAAAATGTAATTTGGCGACTAAATTTTTCAGTTCAGGAGCCAATGGCTACTAGCTAATTTTTTTAGTCTGGAGCCCTGCTATCAGAGGCCGGCGCAGGCGGCGCGATGACGTCATCGCGCCGCCTGAGCCGTACACAGCGCGGGACACAGGCCAGAAGAGGCCTGCATCGCATCGCTGCCAAGGAGGTAAGTGTTTTTTTCCTTTTTTTTTTCTGCACAATACTGATGGCTAGTGGCACATGATAGAGGGGCCCTATGGCTACTGGCACATGATAGGGGGGCGCCTATGGCTACTGGCACATGTTGATGGGGGGGTTAGGCTACTGGCACATGATTAAGGGGCATCTATGAGGGCACATTTCACTGGCACATTATTGGGGGACATCTATGGGGGCACTTCTTACTGGCACATTATTGGTGGCACTATAGGGGCATCTACTGAGGCCACAAAGAACGGTTATTTTATATGGGGGCTCTGTATAGGGGCATTTTATACTGGGACACATTGTGTTGGGTACTATGGGGAAGGGGGGAGAGGACTACTACGGGGCACTGAGAAGGGGTATTTTATGCTTACAAATTATGGGGGACACTGAGGGCATCTACTGGCGCACTATATATCGGGCATTTTATACTGGTACATTTTGGAGGCACTAGGGGGGAGAGGAGCACTATGGGGGCATTTACTGGGGTCACTATATAGGGGTATTTTATACTGGCACATTATGGAGGCACTATGGGGACATTAGCTCAACTGGGGACATTACAGGGGGCTATTTTTTGCACTGACACATTATAAGGAGAATTATTTCTACTGGGGGAAGGCATTATGGTGGGTGTTATTACTCCCCCATGGTATGGACCCCCTAGTAGCAGCACCAGCCTCTCCCTGCTCTGCTATCCCTCTGCCCCTTCTCCAAATACTTATTATGAAATCTTTCTCATTAGGATAAAACACATCAGCTCCGCCGAGCCCCCGGACAAAGTGTGGAAGTGGCGTCCGAGATCCCCAAGGGCCAAGCAAAGTAACTGTAAGTTTCCATGTGAAATATGATTGTTATACACATATAGCCTACACTGTCAGGTGTCACCCAGGGGGGGTGACACCATTTTCTACCGCACCGGGTGACACCAGCCCTAGCAACGCCACTGCTGTGGGTACTACAGTTATGTCTTATATTGTTATGTTTTTTTTATGTTTATGGCCATTACTTCCAGTAAGGAGTGAAGGACAATGGTTGGCACTAACCACCCTGCTCCTCCTCTCTTGCTTCCTGAGAGGAATGGGGGGATTCATGTGTAACCACAGAGTGGAGAGAAAGCACACTGTTGAGCTCCTGCTCCAAAAAACTATTCTCCAGAGAGAACAACCATCCTCATGTAATTTCTTGAAAAGACAGACAGCAGAGTAGCCAGCTTAGACCAGCATTTAAAGACACTGCTGTGAGGTGAGGGACTACGGCTAAGACACTAGTGTTGGGCGAGCATGCTGCGTGTGCCCGAGCGCGATGCTCGAGTCTCCTACCCGCAGCCAATAAACGTGCAGGTAAGTACTGCCATTCACTGTAATGTTATAGCCATGTTGGCTGCTGGCATTACAGTGATTGGCTGGCCGGAACGCATCTTCGGGTGCTATATAGCACCCGATGACACGTGTTCGGCTCAGTATTTGTCAGGGAGAGCTGGAGAGCAGAAGGGAGAGATAGTGTAGGGATTGAAATAACAATATTTTAGTTTTGATACTTGTTATAGACCCAAAAGTCATTTTAAGGACTACTGTGTGTGGCAGCAATATATATTTTTAGGTCAATCTGCGCTAAATTGCTAAAACTTGTTAGAGACCCAAAGTCCTTTTGAGGACTATTGTTGTGTCTGGCAGCAATATACTGTATATTTTTAGCGCAACCTGCACTAAATTACGTGCAATTGTAGAGACCCAAAAGTGCTTTTAAGGACTATTGTTGTATCTGGCAGCAATATATATTTTTAGTGCAACCTGCGCTAAATAGCTTGCAATTGTTTGGCCGTTACAGACAGCGACATTATCTGCGCTACATCTCCTGTCTAACGCGTGTACAGCCTAAAAATATCAGTGACATCCAGTGTACTTTTTCCGTAGATGGTGTCCGCTGCGGACAGTTACCTTTCCTGTGCTACATCTCCTGTATAACCACTGAGGAAGAAACTGTTGTTTCGAAACGCGTATGGTTTCCCCTGCAGCAGCACACAGGACACCGCTACTCAAAAAAGGAACGTACACCTAACCTTGGACCTATTGGAACCAATAATACGGGATCACTCCACCATCTCCTTACGGCCTGGTACGGCATCATTCCCGCTGCCTTTTCAAACCGCCCATCTCCCGCCCCTCGTGGGACGCCACAAGCGGGTGTCTGTGAGTATAGAGGGCCTTTTTTTAACCAAGCAAAACGGGTAAGGGCACAAAGTTGTCTTTGATCTTTTTTTGTATACACTTTTTTGCATACACTGTTGTTTTATGTATACAATGTTGCTTTTTGTATACACTGTTGCTTGAGACACAATTGTTGACATACTCCGATGTAATCATCAAACCAGCAGAGATCGGGATTGCCTAAAAGAGGATCCGCAGTACAAGAACTGCGATCCCTACAATTACACTATAGCTATAGACAGTGCTCACCTCCTTGAAGCACTAATCTATTAGCCGAAGGAGCTCCCAGATACTGCGAACAAGCAGATAAACAAGAAGGAATACTAATTATAATAGAAATTAAAGCAACACTACAAATCCCAGCAACCATACGAATAAACCACCATATCCTCATACAAGACTTTTTGATAGACATTTGAAACCCCCAACTTTGGATCCAATCTTGGACTCTATACCTATCACTCTTTGGATTACACACATTTGTAATTCCTGGATGTTTTAAACATAGGATTTTCCTTCCAAAATATTTTTTTACCCAAATTTTTTTTACAAAGGATTTTTTAGAATTTTTTTTTCTCCTTTTTTGTTTTATATATATTTTCTATTTACAGTACAGACCAAAAGTTTGGACACACCTTCTCATTCAAAGAGTTTTCTCTTTATTTTCATGACTATAAAAATTGTAGATTCACACTGAAGGCATCAAAACTATGAATTAACACATGTGGAATTATATACATAACAAAAAAGTGTGAAACAACTGAAAATATGTCATATTCTAGGTTCTTCAAAGTAGCCACCTTTTGCTTTGATTACTGATTTGCACACTCTTGGCATTCTCTTGATGAGCTTCAAGAGGTAGTCACCTGAAATGGTTTTCACTTCACAGGTGTGCCCTGTCAGGTTTAATAAGTGGGATTTCTTGCCTTATAAATGGGGTTGGGACCATCAGTTGCGTTGTGGAGAAGTCAGGTGGACACACAGCTGATAGTCCTACTGAATAGACTGATAGAATTTGCATTATGGCAAGAAAAAAGCAGCTAAGTAAAGAAAAACGAGTGGCCATCATTACTTTAAGAAATTAAGGTTAGTCAGTCCAAAAAATTGGGAACCTTTGAAAGTGTCCCCAAGTGCAGTTACAAAAACCATCAAGCGCTACAAAGAAACTGGCTCACATGCGGAGTGCCCCAGGAAAGGAAGACCAAGAGTCACCTCTGCTGCGGAGGATAAGTTCATCCGAGTCACCAGCCTCAGAATTCGCAGGTTAACAGTAGCTCAGATTAGAGATCAGGTCAATGCCACACAGAGTTCTAGCAGCAGACACATCTCTAGAACAACTGTTAAGAGGAGACTGTGTGAATCAGGCCTTCATGGTAGAATATCTGCTAGGAAACCACTGCTAAGGGCAGGCAACAAGCAGAAGAGACTTGTTTGGGCTAAAGAACACAAGGAATGGACATTAGACCAGTGGAAATCTGTGCTTTGGTCCGACGAGTCCAAATTTTAGATCTTCGGTTCCAACCACCGTGTCTTTGTGCGACACAGAAAAGGTGAACGGATAGACTCTACATGCCTGGTTCCCACCGTGAAGCATGGAGGAGGAGGTGTGATTGTGTGGGTGTGCTTTGCTGGTGACACTGTTGGGGATTTATTCAAAATTGAAGGTATACTGAACCAGCATGGCTACCACAGCATTTGCAGCGACATGCTATTCCATCCGGTTTGCGTTTAGTTGGACCATCATTTATTTTTCAACAGGACAATGACCGCAAACACACCTCCAGGCTGTGTAAGGGCTATTTGACCATGAAGGAGAGTGATGGGGTGCTGCGCCAGATGACCTGGCCTCCACAGTCACCGGACCTGAACCCAATCGAGATGGTTTGTGGTGAGCTGGACCGCAGAGTGAAGGCAAAAGGGCCAACAAGTGCTAAGCATCTCTGGGAACTCCTTCAAGACTGTTGGAAGACCATTTCAGGTGACTACCTCTTGAAGCTCATCAAGAGAATGCCAAGAGTGTGCAAAGCAAAAGGTGGCTATTTTGAAAAACCTAGAATATTACATATTTTCAGTTGTTTCACACTTTTTTGTTATGTATATAATTCCACATGTGTTTGTGGTGTCCCACTAGGTAAAGGTGGGCACTACACAAAGGGGTTAATGTGTTTACTGCCTTACTGTTATGTGTATGCATTTCCTGTGTTAACTGGGTGTCAGGCCTGTCAGGGTGCAGTTTAGCCTCTCAGGCGTTAGAGGGAGCTAGAGAGCCCTAGTTATATATAGAACGGCCCAGACATGTGTTAATTCATAGTTTTGATGCCTTCAGTGTGAATCTACAATTTCCATAGTCATGAAAATAAAGAAAACTGTTTGAATGAGAAGGTGTGTCCAAACTTTTGGTCTGAACTGTACATATTTTCTACATTTTCTATATATCCTCCAAGGATCTTAAATAAATATCCATTTTAAATACATTACTGCACACTTGTATTTATTATATCCTATTCTTCATATATATCACAAACACCAAATCCCAGGTAACTGAGTGCCCTCCACCCTGACTTTACCTCTCAATACCCAATTACATTTGCAACATCGAGGTGAGTCGCACGGAGTGAGCACCACACCATCTCTTTCCAGACAGGAGCAGCCAGACTCTACACATCTCCTGTATATTATTTGCCCATCCTAAATATCAGTGACATTCTGTGTACTTTATTTGTGCACGTGTGACATACTTGCAAGCATATATACCATTTAATATGTGCAAGGCGAGCAGTAAGGGAAGGGGAAGTGGCCATACTGCTGATGGTGCATGCAGAGGCCATGGCCCTGGGCATGGTGAAACTGTGCCTGCTGCCAGAAACACACTCATCCACAATACCTAGCTTCATGTCCCAGTTTGCAGGGCAGCGCAGGACAACACTCTCAAAGTCAGACCAGTGCGACCAGGTGGTCAGTTGGATTGCAGCAGATAATGCTTCCAGTTGGTTAAGCACCACCCTGTCTTCCACAAAGTCCAGTCTCAGTAGCCAAGAGTCTGGTCAACACAATCCTCACCTTGATACTCCTTCCTCCCACCATGGAGAGTCTTGGCAAACAAGTGATCCCACACTCGGATATTCCGAGGAGATTTTTTCATTGCCATTCCTTAATTTGGTCCTCTCGCCAAGCCCGCTTGAAGAGGGACATGAGGAGATCTTGTGCCCTGATTCCCAAACGCTGGAGCATCCACAGTTAGAAGAAGAGGACGGTGGGGAACGGCAATTAGTGTTTCACAAGGTGGATGATGATGATGAGACACAGCTGCCAATAAGTCAATCGCAATTAGTGTCTCAAGAGGTTCATGATGAGACACAGTTGTCAATAACTGATGTTAGGTCAACAAGTCAGGAGGATGACCAGAGTGAGGAAGTGGAAGAAGAGGTGCTGGAAGATGAAGTCACTGACGCAACCTGAGAAGGTGGCAAGCCGAGCGAGGACAGCAGTACAGGGGGAGGTATCTGCAGCACCGCAACAGGCTGGAAGAGGCAGTGGGGTGGCAAAAGGCGGGCCACACTAGACAGGCCTGCAACTGTTCCCTGGAGCACTCCCTTGCCATCTCCCTTGCCAAGGGGTACAGTGCTGCCCATAATTATTCATTCCCCTGGCAAATTTTGACTTAAAGTTACTTTTATTCAACCAGCAAGTAATTTTTTGACAGGAAATGACATAGGTGTCTCCCAAAAGATAATAAGACAATGTACAAGAGGCATTATTGTGAAAAAACAAAACAAAAACAAAACATTTCTCAGCTTTTATTTACATTTGAGCAAAACTTACAAGATGTTCCGCACTGTGGAAAATCTCAGAGGACGTGGTCGGCAGCCAAAAGTGCTGGCCAGAAGGATAGTTAGAGAGGTGAAAAAGAATCCAAGGATCACCAACAAGGCCATCCTGGTGAATCTAGTCTCTGCTGGTGGCAATGTATCAAGACAGACAATCCAACGGACACTGCACACTGCTGGGTTCCATTGATGCAAACCAAGGAGGACGCCACTTTTCCAGATAAGGCACACAAAAGCTGTCTTGGCCTTTGCAAAAGCTCATCTAGACAAAGAAGAAGACTTCTGGTCTTCTGTGTTATGGTCAGATGAAACAAAAATTGAATTGTTTGGTCACAATGATGTTTCCTTCATTTGGCGCAAAAAAGGAGAAGGCTTTAACCTGAAGAACACCATCCCCACTGTCAAACATGGTGGTAGGAACCTAATGCTTTGGGGTGTTTTTGAGCCAATGGACCAGGGAACCTAATCACAGTAAATGGCACCATGAAAAAAAAACAATACATGAGGATTCTAAACGACAACATCAGGCAGTCTGCAGAGAAACTTGGCCTTGGGCACCAGTGGACATTTCCGCATGACAATGACCCAAAACACACAGCAAAAATGGTGAAGAAATGGTTAGCAGACAACAATATTAACTTTTTGGAATGGCCCAGCCAGAGTCCAGACTTGAATCCAATTGAGAATCTCTAGAGGGAGCTAAAGATCAGGGTGATGGCAAGAAGACCCTCCAACCTGAAAGATTTGGAGCTCATTGCTAAAGATGAATGGGTAAAAATACCTGTGGAGACATGCAAAAAGCTGGTCTGCAATTATAGGAAGCGTTTGAATGCTGTAATAGCCAATAAAGGCTTTTCTATTGATTATTGAGAAGGCTATGAATAATTTTGGACTGGACACTTTTTGCTCAAATGTAAATAAAAGCTGAAAAAGTTTTTTTTCCCCCCCCACAATAATGCATCTTGTACATCGTCTTATTATCTTTTGGGAGACACCTATGTCATTTCCCGTCCAAAGATTGCTGGTTGAATAAAAGTAACTTTAAGTCAAAATTTGCCAGGGGTATGAATAATTATGGGCAGCACTGTAGGTGTTCCACAGTCTGGTGCTTTTTAGATTAAAGTGCGGACGACAAAATAATTGAGCAGGGGCGTGAACACTAGCAACCTTACCACCACCAGCATGAACCGCCACATGGCATCAAAGCACCCTAATAGGTGGGCCAAACGCCTGGGTCCACAATCAGTGTCTGCGGGTCACACCACTGCCTCCTCTTCCCCTGTGTTACGTGCTGGCCAATCCCCTGTACAAGACGCAGGCCCGCACCTGGACTTTCGCAAGCACCATCAGCTAGCACATCCACTTCTGTGTCCCAGCGCAGCGTACAGATGTCCATACCCCAGGCCTTTGAACGAAAGCGCAAATACCGAGCCACCCACCCACAGGCCACAGCATTAAATGTGCACCTTTCCAAATTGCTGGCTCTGTAAAATTGCCATTTTGGCTCGTGGACACTGAGGCTTTCCGCAGCCTGATGGCGGCGGCTGTCCCTCGTTACTCACTCCCCAGCCGCCACTATTTTGCCCGGTGTGCCATTCCTGCCTTACACCAGCATGTGTCCTGTTACATCACCCGTGCCCTGACCAACGCAGTTATTGAGAAGGTCGACTTAACGACTGACACATGAACAAGTGCTTTGGGCCAGGGACGCTACATTTCCATGACGGCACACTGGGTGAACGTTGTAGAGGCCAGGAGCGAGTCGCACCCTGGGATAGTATAGGTGCTACCGACGCCAAATTTGCGGGCCCTATTTCCATCAGGGTTTTCACCACCTACGTTAGTGGCTGCAACCCCCACTTCTCCTCCTCCACCTCCTTCTCAATTCCACCTATGAATTATCATATTGCAGCACCAGTCAGACATCAGTCAGTAGCTGGAAGCAGTGTAGCACTGCAGTGGGGAAGCGGCAACAGGCCGTGCTTAAACTGATCTGCTTAGGTGACAAATAGCACACCACCGCAGAGCTGTGGCAGGGGATAAGGGACCAGACTGAGCTGTGGCTCTAGCCACTCAACCTAGAATCAGGCATGGTTGTGTCTGATAATGGCCGTAACTTGGTGGCGGCTTTGGAGCTCGGAAAGCTCACACACATACCATGCCTAGCCCATGTGTTAATCTTAGTGGTTCAGTGGTTTCTCAAAACCTACCTCAATTTTCCTGAGCCACTGGTGAAGGTGTGCCACATGTGTGCCCATTTCCCAAAGTCATCAACAGCTTCTGCCCATCTGGCAACACTGCAGCAGCGCTTGCAATTGCCAGCTCACTGACTGCTGTGCAACGTAACCACACTTTTGAACTCCACGTTCCACATGTTGGCCAGGATTTGTGAGCAGCAGAGGTCAATAGTGGAATACCAGCTGCAACATGGTTGTCGCCTTTTCAGTCAGCTTCCGCTCTTCATAAGTGACGAGTGGGCATTGATGTCAGATCTCTGTGAGGTTTTACACAACTTTGAGGAATCAACACAGATTGTCAGCGGCGATAACGCTATTATCAGTGTAACCATCCCATTTCTGTGTCTACTCAAACACTCGCTGCTCACAATTAAGTCGAAGGCATTGCATGTGAAAGAGGTGGAAATGGGGGAAGAAAGTACACAGGGCGATAGCCAGACCATCCTCAGTTCGTCTTATCAGCGTAAATTGGATGAGGAGGAAGAGCAGGAGACGGTTGCCTCCGCTACAGAGGGTAGTAACCATGGAAGTTTTATTCCATCTTTTCAGCGTGGGTGGGTAGAAGAGGAGGAAGAGGATGAGGAGATTGAGAGTCATCCTCCTGATGAGGACAGCAAAGTCTTGCCTGTTGGGACTCTGGCACACATGGCTTACTTTATATTAGGCTGCCTTTCCCATGACCCTCGCGTTGTACGCATTTTAGCCAACACCGATTACTGGTTGTTCTCCTTTCTCGACCCGCTACAAAGAGAACTTCTCATCTCTCATTCCTGTGGTGGAGAGGACAAGCAAAATGGTGCAATACCAGAAGGTCCTTGTGGAGAAATTGCTCCAAAAATTTTTTCCAGCTGACAGCCCTGGCTGCAGAGTATGTAGTTCCTTGGGCAACTGAGGAGAGGAGACGAGGGGAACACACAACAGTTCCAACAGAGGCAGGGCAACACTCTTCAAGGCCTGGGACAGTTTTATGACACCCCGCCAGGACCCTCAACCTGATGCACGGCATAGTGTCACAAGTAGGGAAAAAGTTTGGAAGATGGTGAAGGAGTACGTATCAGACCATGTCAGCGTCCTCAGTAATCCCTATCTGCCTTACAACTATTGGGTGTCCAAGCTGGACACGTGGCACGAACTGGCGCTCTACGTCTTGGAGTTGATGGCCTGCCCCGCCGCCAGCATTTTGTCATAACATGCATTTAGTGCTGCTGAGGGCATAATAACTGATAAGCGCATCCGCCTGTCAACTGAAAATGCTGACCGGTTGACTCTAACAAAACCGGATTGCCCCTGACTTCTCTACTCCACCAGAGGAAAGCGGCTGAAATAAAGGCACTCTAATTGTGGCCTTTATGGTGTATTGAATACACTTTATTCCCATGCACCCATTCCACCACTAAAAAGGGTATATGGTCCAATCTCCCTTTTCTCGTCCTTCTCCTCCATCATATCAACATGCTTATTAGGCTGCCCTCACCCATAATGTTTTAGAGAGTCACCAGCAGGCCCTCACCCATAATGTTTTAGAAGGTCAGCTCAGGACAGACCCTCACCCCTAATTTTTTACATGGTCAGCTCGGCAGCAGGCCCTTGCCCACAAATTTTTTTAGATGGTCAGCTCGGCAGCAGGCCCTCAACCCTAATGTTTTAGATGGTCAGCTCAGCAGCAGACCCTCACCCCTAATGTTTTTGAGGGTCACTAGCAGGCCAGCAATCACCATTTTTTAAAGGTGTGTATGATGCCCTCCTTTAGGTGCAATAAAAGGTGTATTGGAGTGCCGGTTCCTTGTAATTTTTGGCAGCCCTTTCCCTTAGTGCATAGGCTTTATGAGTGTAGGAGTCCCACTACCTGAATAATTGTACCACAATGTGAATGAGGCCCTCCTTTATGTGATATGCAAGCTGAATCGGAGTGCCTCTTCCTTGTAATTTTTGGCAGCACTTGCACTTTATATACAATTAAATATACAGGAAAGAATGTTTCCTAACAATTTTTCCTCTAAAATCGATTGTATCTTCTGTTTGGTGTGTATTATTGTCAGTCTGTAAAAGTGGCGTACTACTCGGACAAGCATCGTACCCAGCAGCGACCTGGGAGTCCAAGTTGCATCCAGACATCCTTCCCATGCTGTTCCTGAACCATTTCAGTTGTGTTTCCTTTTACTATGAACCAGACACCCTCCCCTCTTCAGAACAGGGGGTGCCTGGTTTAGTGCTCAGGTTCTCCCATTGATTTCCATTGTGCGCGTGTGCTCGGTAGAGCATCCGAGCATCCCTAGGTGTTCTACTCGAGTATCTGAGCACTTTGGTGCTAGACCAACACTATAAGACTATTACTAGGCCAGTACAATACATATACTAACTGCAGCCTTCCAACCTGCCTTCATATTCCTTACTGGTCCCAGAAACTGCACTTGGAAATTGCTGCTATTGAACATACCTGAAGTTGCATTTTGCACTTAGTAAAAAATACTGTTCTAAGTTAACTTCTGGCCTCATTTTTCAACTCTACATTTCCACTGCACCCATCCCCAGGAAGCAATGGCCTGAGGGACTACCATTCCCTGGTTAGGCATAATGTGAAACTCCTGAGACCTACTGCAATATCTGGGCCACCACCTACCATTATTTTAAAATACGGTGGTCTTCTTTGGGCCATCTCAAACATGTGGGCCTGCGAACAACTGCTAGCTCAGCACCACTTTTAATTTTGCCCCTGAACAAATCAAGAGCGATGAACTGGCAAAATGGAAAGGGATTAGTATGTGGTATAGTAAGGAACTGCAAGAAGGGCCATGTGACTCCAGGAAGAAAGGAATAGTAGTGGGGAATGGGGAGAATAAAATAGGTTGGGATAGGTGTCGCTTTGTACAAAATGGAGAGGGCTGATGGTGTCAAGTAATCAAGGGGGAGATACAAGAAAAATGGGGATGTTCTTGAGACGTACGATAGTTGTAAATAAAGTGCATTCTCTTGCACCTGGGAGTAGCTTTGGTCGGAATGTCTATGCTCTGAACTTCCTGTCTGTTGATTCACCAAGGCATGTAAGGGAGCTGTGCTCTACATCAACTCAAGCTGGCTTGCTGAATAATCCAGACATGTAGCAGTAAGCGGAGGTTTAGTTTTTCTGTTTCTTTTTTCAGATTGCCGGTGTCGATCTTGCTCAGTGTCACTTGGTCTTTCCCCATCTCTTTCGTCTGTTGTTTGCTGTCTCAAACTGCTTTCTGTGTCTGTGTCTTGATGCTTCTGCCTTTTACATAGCTGTCTGTCTGTATGTGTCTGTTTCTGTATTTCTGTGTGTCTGTCAATCTGTCTGAGCCTGTCTGTCTTCAAATCTTACAGTGTACAGTATATGTTTTTCACTATGTATCTCTCATTATTTTCCATATTTTGTGCTGTCTTTCTCACAAACATCTTATGACAGAGGATGCTCTCCCAACTGTGCAGTGTGCTGAAACACACTGCTTAATACTATGATTTTGTTTTATGTAAATTGTGCTTATATAGGAGTTCTAATATAGTTGCATAAGGAGGGGGAGGTTCTAACAAGCCTCCCAGGGCTGACTCCACCCTGCACACAGTACAGAGGAGAAGGAGGTCAGTGTGTGTGATGTCTGAGGACAAAGCTGCATCTCAGCAGCCATCTTGGAGAGTTACAAAAACTCCAAAGTTAGTTCCATGTATCAGCCCATAGAAGGGAACGATTGCAGAATGACCAGGCAACTCAGAGAGGGAGTGAGAATATTGGCAAACTGTCGTTTATCAGGCTCTAGTCTCCTTTGCATTAGGTGGAGAGATTCTAAGCTACAAGATGCCCACCCTAATCCAGGACAGAAAGGCCATCTGTCAGAATATAGTATTCATAGAGAGGATACAGAAGTATATGATTATACAGTACAGCAGAGATAGTCCATCCCTCCAGCCTGGAGAAACAAGGGAGAAAGATTGATTGTCATAGAAAACTGCCCCTTATGCAACTTCTAGGAACTAATCTGAATCACTGTAAAAGCTGCCTTGCTGTAAATGAGGTTTGCATACATTGATGGCCTTTGGATCAGCTTCAGTAAAGTATTGGGAGTTTGTTAAGAAACTTGGTCTCCTTATGCCAGATAATCTCCTAATTGCACCTCATGGTGCTGGCGTCACTAACAACACAAGGGACCAGCCACCAAAGCACCATAAGCATACCCACTATCACCAGGGGTGGACATACCACCTGTGCAGCTGGTTCAGTTGCACAGGGGCCCAGCAAGTGAGGGGGTCCATCCCAGTGCCAGCAGAGGCGTTTATTTTTTTATGTTATCATATTTTTCATTCCCTACCTCTGCCATCAGGGTAGGGTAACCTGGGCACCTTGGTATGAAGGTCGGGAGGGGGGTAGAGTTTTTTTTTTTGAGGGGGGGGAGGGGTTGGAGCCTGATTAGCACTTACTGCCAATCTGCTGCCGGTTTGTGGCTACACTCCATAGCTGAAGGACCTTCGATGACATCATAGTCATGTGATCTTTTCAGTGGTGGAGGTAGGACCTGTGATGAGGTCACCATCATGGGACCAGTTCAGAAAGAGGCAGCGCTCAGCCATGGAGACCTGTGATGCCATGGAATGAATGTAAGTGCCAGAGAAATGCTGGGAGATGTCGTTCTCCCAATTATACCTCCTCCCTGCTTAGTGGGAGGGAAATATGTTATTTAACTGGGACTGTATGTTAGAGGTGCTGAAGGGAGGGGAGGGGTGTCAGTTACATAGGACTGTATGTTATAGACGACTATAATAAAGATATGTTTTTTACATGGGACTATATGTTATAGTAGATTGGAGAGAGATGACTGGTGTTATTTACAAGGGACTGGATATTTTAGAAGACTGGAGGGTAAGGATTGATGTTATTTATATGGGACTATGTGTTGGAGGGGGTGAAGGAGGGGACTTAAGTTTTTTACATAGAACTGTATGTTATAGAGAACTGTAAGGAAGATAAGTTATTTACATGGGACTGTAGAGAGAGGACTAGTGTTATTTACATTGGACTGCATGGTACTGTATAGAAGACTGTAAGGAAGATAGGTTATTTAAATGAGACTGCATAATATTGAAGACTGGTGGGAGACGACTGGTGTTATTTACATGGGACTGCATGGTATAGAAGACTGGAGGGAGAGGACGGGCAATATAATTTATGGGGGCACTACAGAGATGATTATAACTCCGGGGGTACGACAGGAGGTATTATAATTACAGGGGGGCACTGCAGGTAACATTATAAAAACTTTGGGCAGTGGTGGAGGGCCTTACTACTACTGAGGGCTCTATAGAAGTGCCTTATAGATTATAAGAGGTGCCCTATAAGGAGGCCTTAGTACTGAAGGGCATTTTAGGGAGCCTTATTACCACTGGGGATACTCTTTGGGGGTGGCTTCCGTCTGGCAGTGAGCCCGGTGATGTCACTGGCACTAATGGACATGGCTAGGGTAGCGCTAAAGCCACCCATCAGTCTGTGTTGGGCCCATGTTTATATTTGCCTGCATTATTGAGAGAAAAAAATTTAATATTTGAATATATGCAAATTATCCTCTAGGAGCAACGGGGGCGTTACCATTACACCTAGAGAAAAAATGCGTATAGCAGCACAACGAAAAATTTAAGTCTTATCTTGTGGTGGTGCCAGCCGTGTTGGGAGCCAGTCAGAAGTTCCCCCTTGGATGAGTCATATAGAAGAAACCGCAGCACTCTCCTGTCTTCAATTCAGTGGAATTTATTTCACCAGCCAAAAAAATGCGACGTTTCGACCGTAAAGGTCTTTCTCAAGCAACAAGATTATGTTGCTTGAGAAAGACCTTTACGGTCGAAACGTCACATTTTTTTGGCTGGTGAAATAAATTCCACTGAATTGAAGACAGGAGAGTGCTGCGGTTTCTTCTATATGACTCACCATTACACCTAGAGGCTCTGCTGTCTCTGCAACTGCCACTTCCTGTCTACTTTGAAAGGGCCTGGCAGTGAAAATGTCATCCCACCGGGCCATGTTAAAGTGCAGAGGGCGCGGCAATTACAGAGAGAGCGGAGCCTCTAGGTGTAATGGTAACGCCCCCATTTGTATATACTAAAATATAATTTTTCTCAGCAATGCAGGCACATTAGAACATGGTACGAACACAGATGACTTCAACTGCCAATCTCACACGTAACAGGTCAGTCCTTTAATTGTCCAAGTGTATGAGGAAGTCCTGAGGGATAGCTGAAGGCCTAGGGAGCACTTTACCATCAGCTATGGACTTTGTTGGGGGGAAAAAGCTGGCACTAAAGTGCCTAGGGCAGCATCAAATCTAAATATGGACCTGGCTCCACAGCAGTAGCAGGATGTAGTGTCACACATCACACAGCTGGTCTGTGTATGAGGAGGAGCGGTGCGGCAAGGAATCTGCTATGCTCCTCCTCCTACACAGATTTTTTTTAACTTCCTGTGAAGGGGGCACATATCTGACCATTACTACTGTGAGGGGGCACATATCTGGTTATGTATTTGGTGCAGAAAACAATAAAGGATGTTTATAAATAAAAAATAATCAAAGGGGGCACATATCTGGACATAACTACTATGTACTGGCACAAAGGGGGAATAATTACTGTGGCGAGAGCTACTTCGCCACAGTGTTTTGGAGGGGGCTGTTTGCCCGCCTCCTGCCCCTGGATTACGGGCCCTCTCATCAGCTAGGCCTCCTTTGTTCACAAAGGACTTGTACTAATTTGAACCCCTGGTCTAATTCGTGCCATTTTGGGATGTTAAATGTCTATGGCAATGTCCCTTTGTCCTGAGTATTGGCATGTGTATTGGCAATGTCCCTTTGTCCTGAGAGATAATTGAATTACGTCTCAGTTGTCTCCAGGACAGATGGCTATTGTGTATTCTCCTGCCTGTGATGATTCCATCAACCCAGTGTGAGGCAATTGTATCACAGGCAGAGGGGATGATTTTGTATGGGAGTGTCTGAGTGTATTGTAAGTGGTTATTGGCTGTTTTTACAAAACCCTGTGGGTGGTAACCTTGTTGGAAGATGTGTATAAATCAATGCTTGTGTGTTCAAATAAAGAGTTCCTGTTTTTACCCTTTACCAAGTTGAGGCTGGTGTTTGGGTAACTGATCGACACTGGGGGATTGCTATACGCTGAAGATTTGCTATACTCCCCTGGCATAACTACTAGCTCTTGTAAGAGCTGTTCCTGCTCTCTGGATGTAGGAGAGGTTCACCCACTGGAGCCTTGTCGTAGGTCCAGGGTGGGTAGGAGACGGTGAGACCTCAACCAAGCTTCGGCGGTTCGTGGGGTCTGCAGTGCGTACGGTGTCAAGTGGAGTGCTTGGAGTCCTCGGGAAGCACTAGGAGCATCTATCGATTGAGGTACCCGGTCGGGGTGGCAGGAGACCCGTTACAATTGCTATGTGGTGGTATTGAGGTGTGTATAGTTATGCTTTCAGCAGAGTTAGAGGCGTGGCCTAGTATGAAAAGAATATATATACATATTGTAAACATATTCACAGGATGTTTTTTATTTGCACATATATGTTTATATATGTAAGGTTGGTTGTGGGGGGGCAGGAACATCCTTTGTACAGGGTCCCTTTGCTGCCTGTGTCCGCCCCTGAGGTGCACCTCAACTTTCATCTGGCTGGTGTTCCCTGCAACAGAGAGTGCCCCGAAGGATTTAGTGCTGTCTTCCTCATCACTGCACGCCGACCCAGGGAGCTGCGAAACCATGAGTACGACTACTACACCCCTGCGGTCTGGTCTGCTGCAACTGTGTGTTTCAAGAAAGATGTATAACCTGGAAGAAGTGGGGTGCATAATTTAAAAACAGAGTCACATCAGAGGCTGATATGTATCAGGTTAGTTTAAGTGTACCACATACACACCAACACTACAGGAGTTGACAAAAAAGTTACATAACTGGAATACCCCATTAATGTCCTGTAAGTACAGCAGAAGTAAAGAAAATCCCTGAGATGCTTCAGGAAATCATCTGTAACTTTTTTTTTAAATCTTCCTTATGTGATAAATAAGTCTTGATAATACTGGGTGTTCACAAATCGAAAAGATGTTTGCAGTAAATTCCACTTTAAAAAATACAATCTCCAGTGTGAGAAGTGTCTGTTTGCAGCCTGATCTATTGATTGCTGAGGTCTAGGTGATATATCTAGGGATGTCACTGCCTATTAGATACATATATGTGATTTGTCTGCAGGTAACAGACCAAGACCTGCAATTTTATAGGAAATATAAAAAAATACTCATTTTAAGACGGGTGGGGAGGAAGTAATTGTTGGGGGGATGATATACTACTCTCTATTTCCAAGTCGTCACAATTTCTCACTGCTCTGTATTTAATAAACTCAAGTGATATAACGGAAAGACTGCAAATGGTGTCAACCAACTGGTTCAACTTTGGGCTAAACCCAAGGGCATTATCCTGGAAGTCCGCTGGTATTCAACCTTTACAGCGATCTGGACTTCTCTGCAGGGGAACCACAAGGCTGCCACCTCCTGTAGTAACCACGGTGTGCTCGACAGCTGACCCATAGGGATCGGAGACACCGCTGCCCAGATTGCAGTGGCTGTATTAACACTAGCCATAGCGAGTGTGCCCCCTTTTTTTTTTTTCAAGACAGGGACCATCATTTATTTATCCACAGGACTGTGACGAAGGGACATCCTGTGCGTCTTGAGGGGGAAAAAATAATTCCACAAACATAGAAGAGGATTCTTTATTGTAAGAGCAGTGAGACTATGGAACTCTCTGCCTGAGGAGGTGGTGATGGTGAGTTCATTCAAAGAGTTTGAGGGGCCTGGATGTATTTCTGGAGTGTAATAATATTACAGGCTATAGCTACTAGAGAGGGGTCGTTGATCCAGGGAGTTATTCTGATTGCCTGACACCTAAAGTGAGGAAAATTGTCCCATACCTCACAGGGTTTTTCTTTTTGCTTCCTCTAGATCACCTTGCAGGATAACAGACTGAACTGGATGGACAGGTGTCTTTTTTCAGCCTTATAAACTATGTTACTATGGCCCTGACAGCAGTACCAGCAGTACTGCCCTGAGAGCAACCCCCTTGGGTAATAAGGTTAAGGGTCCATTCACACATCTGTCAAGAATAGGACATGTTCAATTTTTGGGCGGAACGGAAATGCGGACCCGGAAGTGCGGATCCGCATTTCCGGTTCAGGGCAGCACATTGTGCTGCCCCATAGAAATTAATGGGTCTGCAATTCCATTCAGCAAAATGCGGAACAGATTTGCGGACGTGTGAATGGACCCTTACTCCTCTGTTTCCATACTGCTTCGGTGCCTACATGAACATTCATGGGGGAGCAAATAACCCGCCCCATGCATCAGCAGCTTTCATTGAATAACACTATGCATCACATGAATAACTGACATAAGCGTATTGTTGATCCATAGAGGTCACTGATGGATGGGTGTGATCATATGTCCCTCCATCAATGACCATGTTGGAAGTAGGGTGCAGCTTAAAAAGAGGAGCTGAATGTACTGCTCAAAGGGTTGTCTCTCCTAAGTGGGGATAACAGCACTGATGGGTTAAAGGGGTTGTCCATGCTTTTAATCCAGATGATAGGTCATCAATATCAGATCAGCAGGGGTCCTACACCCGGGACCCCTGCCGATCAGCTGTATAAAGAGACGGCACGCGCAGCGTGCACCTGCCATCTCTCATCTCTCTTCCTGCTCACCTCTGCTGTCTATGGAAAAGCATCAGTGAACGGGAAGAGACTCTCGAGGTCATCAATATTAAAAGCCCAGCCAACCCCTTTAATTATTTATCAGTCAAGTTGATCATAGTACTGTTTTCTGTACATTTCTAAAAATATGGAGAAGATGGAGGGGGAATCTGCTATGATATATCAGCTTCCCCTGCATCCACACAGCTGCATGCCCAAACTCAGCTCAGGATAAATGGTAGGGAAGGGGGGGGGGGGGGGTAAAGGAGAGTTCTGGGTTCAATCACAGTATTTCTGAAAATAACCCCTTTAAGGCTATGTAAACACAATGTTTCATGCCAAAAGTATATAGTACTGAATACACTAATAATTGATAACCATCACAGACTCAGGAAAAACGGGTCATTTCTGACCAACATGTTTTGTTTCTCTTAAGTAATTGCAAATCTGGATGTTGGTTAGGAGGCAGATGTGATATATCTGGATTTGATACTGTACCACACAAGAGCCTTGTGCTGAAGCTACAGATACAGGATCTAGGGGACAATGTATGCACACTTGTAGATAATTTGTTACGGGACTGAAAAAAAAACAACTTGTGCTAAACAAGGTACTTACTCAAAATTGTCAGTGCAGTACTGCAAGGATCTGGTGTGAGATTGAGAAACAGCTGTCATTATTTGAACACTGTTTGTGTGTGGATTAAGTTAAATAATCAGGACTGATATTCTGCTGTTTGGCCACAAGATGCCGCTGTTTCTTAAACACAGCTAATAGACTTCAGACATTTGAATATTCAAAGGAGGTGGGGTTTGAGAACTTGCTAGAAGAAGCAGCAGCCATCTTAGAAGCTAGCTAGGACTAAGGAACTGTGTGCGAGCAGAGCATCTGATGGATCCAGGAGTGAGAGAACCCCTCAGTGACCACAGCTACAGCTGAGTGAAGCTGATCGTTGTCCAGAACCCAGATCCTGTCCAGGGAAAGGAGGATTGTTTCCAGGAAGGCTGATAAGAGCTGAGGAACAAAGCTGCATACTCTATGAGACCTCAAGTTTGCTGGAGAGACTGGTTGTTCGGTTCAGAGTTATCAGTGAATAAAGAGCAGACCTGGGTCGGTAAGATTGTGCACGCACCTCACTGCAGTGTTGAAGCCTAGAGACTGTGACCAGGCCTGTAGTTAGCTAGTTAGGGTCTCTGCTTTGTGTCAGGCCTAAAGTGTTGCTACTGTTACTACAAAGACTCCATTACTTAAATGGACATTGCACATTTGAGAGCTGATAAATACTCCCACAAACGCAATCCAGTTCAGCGTTTTGCTCAGGAGTAATACTCAGACACGTGCTACCAGACTAGTTATGGGAGGGGGAATACTGTAGAGCATGGCAAACTGTTGTGTTGCACTACAGGCTAACCTGTACTAAGCACCCAAACAATTGTTCGTGTTTGCTTCAGGGTAATAATAGGTAATGCGAGGCAGTTTTAGTTGTGCCCGCCAGTAGGTAAATTACTGCAAAATTTACACCGGCATCTATCAGAGGGTGCCATGCTGTGCAATACAGGGGTCTCAGCCTTCGGGCTGGGTGTATGTATATTTATTTTATGTTCTCAGCATTTGTGGTTGTTTATTACAACATGTTAGTAAACTTCTGATTTGCCAAAAGCTGGTGTTGGAGTTGCTTTCCTCGTTCGTGACTTCACTGTATCCGGGGGAGCCCACCCCGGTACACAGCTTACACTGGGAGGCCCCGCTCTCTTTAGCAATGACCCTGAGGATGGGATTGAGAGTAAAGTGTCAGTTTTTGTCAATGACACAGAACTGGATAGGATACTTAAACCTCATCTTGACTGTCAAATAGGGATGAGCGAACTCGAACTGTATAGTTCGGGTTCGTACCGAATTTTGGGGTGTCCGTGACACGGACCCGAACCCGGACATTTTCGTAAAAGTCCGGGTTCGGGTTCGGTGTTCGTCGCTTTCTTCGCGCTTTTGTGACGCTTTCTTGGCGCTTTTTGAAAGGCTGCAAAGCAGCCAATCAACAAGCGTCATACTACTTGCCCCAAGAGGCCATCACAGCCATGCCTACTATTGGCATGGCTGTGATTGGCCAGAGCACCATGTGACCCAGCCTCTATTTAAGCTGGAGTCACATAGCGCCGCCCGTCACTCTGCTCTGATTAGCGTAGGGAGAGGTTGCGGCTGCGACAGTAGGGCGAGATTAGGCAGATTAACTCCTCCAAAGGACTTGATTAACTGATCGATCTGCAGCTGTGGATCATTGAGCTGCTGATCCTCAATTGCTCACTGTTTTTAGGCTGCCCAGACCGTTTGTCAGTCACATTTTTCTGGGGTGATCGGCGGCCATTTTGTGTCTTGTGGTGCGCCAGCACAAGCTGCGACCAAGTGCATTTAACCCTCAATGGTGTGGTTGTTTTTTGGCTAAAGCCTACATCAGGGTGAAGCTGTCACACCAAGTGCATTTAACCAGCAATAGTCTGTTCATTTTTTGGCCATATACAAAATCAGGGGCAAGCTGCGCCTGTCACCAAGTGCATTTAACCCTCAATGGTGTGGTTGTTTTTTGGCTAAAGCCTACATCAGGGTGAAGCTGTCACACCAAGTGCATTTAACCAGCAATAGTCTGTTCATTTTTTGGCCATATACTAAATCAGGGGCAAGCTGCGCCTGTCACCAAGTGCATTTAACCCTCAATGGTGTGGTTGTTTTTTGGCTAAAGCCTACATCAGGGTGAAGCTGTCACACCAAGTGCATTTAACCAGCAATAGTCTGTTCATTTTTTGGCCATATACTAAATCAGGGGCAAGCTGCGCCTGTCACCAAGTGCATTTAACCCTCAATGGTGTGGTTGTTTTTTGGCTAAAGCCTACATCAGGGTGAAGCTGTCACACCAAGTGCATTTAACCAGCAATAGTCTGTTTATTTTTTGGCCATATCCCAGTCTAATTCTGTCACTAAATCCATACCGGTCACCCAGCGCCTAAATACTAGGCCTCAAATTTATATCCCGCTAAATCTGTCCTTAGTGCTGTAGCTGGGCGAGTTATTTAGTGTCCGTTCAAGCACATTTCTTGTTCTGGGTTGAAATACAATTCCCAATTTAGCAATTTCATAATTTAGTGGTTTCTGCTATATCAGAGCTATTTGAAATCTATCCCTAAAAGGGTATATAATATTCAAGGTGCACATTGGGTCATTCAGAATAACTTCACACACACCCGCTACTGTGTATTTCCAAGTCTAATTCTGGCACTAAACCCATACCTGTCACCCAGCGCCTAAATACTAGGCCTCAAATTTATATCCCGCTAAATCTGTCCCTAGTGCTGTAGCTGGGCGAGTTATTTAGTGTCCGTTCAAGCACATTTCTTGTTCTGGGTTGAAATACAATTCCCAATTTAGCAATTTCATAATTTAGTGGTTTCTGCTATATCAGAGCTATTTGAAATCTATCCCTAAAAGGGTATATAATATTCAAGGTGCACATTGGGTCATTCAGAATAACTTCACACACACCCGCTACTGTGTATTTCCAAGTCTAATTCTGGCACTAAACCCATACCTGTCACCCAGCGCCTAAATACTAGGCCTCAAATTTATATCCCGCTAAATCTGTCCTTAGTGCTGTAGCTGGGCGAGTTATTTAGTGTCCGTTCAAGCACATTTCTTGTTCTGGGTTGAAATACAATTCCCAATTTAGCAATTTCATAATTTAGTGGTTTCTGCTATATCAGAGCTATTTGAAATCTATCCCTAAAAGGGTATATAATATTCAAGGTGCACATTGGGTCATTCAGAATAACTTCACACACACCCGCTACTGTGTATTTCCAAGTCTAATTCTGGCACTAAACCCATACCTGTCACCCAGCGCCTAAATACTAGGCCTCAAATTTATATCCCGCTAAATCTGTCCTTAGTGCTGTAGCTGGGCGAGTTATTTAGTGTCCGTTCAAGCACATTTCTTGTTCTGGGTTGAAATACAATTCCCAATTTAGCAATTTCATAATTTAGTGGTTTCTGCTATATCAGAGCTATTTGAAATCTATCCCTAAAAGGGTATATAATATTCAAGGTGCACATTGGGTCATTCAGAATAACTTCACACACACCCGCTACTGTGTATTTCCAAGTCTAATTCTGGCACTAAACCCATACCTGTCACCCAGCGCCTAAATACTAGGCCTCAAATTTATATCCCGCTAAATCTGTCCCTAGTGCTGTAGCTGGGCGAGTTATTTAGTGTCCGTTCAAGCACATTTCTTGTTCTGGGTTGAAATACAATTCCCAATTTAGCAATTTCATAATTTAGTGGTTTCTGCTATATCAGAGCTATTTGAAATCTATCCCTAAAAGGGTATATAATATTCAAGGTGCACATTGGGTCATTCAGAATAACTTCACACACACCCGCTACTGTGTATTTCCAAGTCTAATTCTGGCACTAAACCCATACCTGTCACCCAGCGCCTAAATACTAGGCCTCAAATTTATATCCCGCTAAATCTGTCCCTAGTGCTGTAGCTGGGCGAGTTATTTAGTGTCCGTTCAAGCACATTTCTTGTTCTGGGTTGAAATACAATTCCCAATTTAGCAATTTCATAATTTAGTGGTTTCTGCTATATCAGAGCTATTTGAAATCTATCCCTAAAAGGGTATATAATATTCAAGGTGCACATTGGGTCATTCAGAATAACTTCACACACACCCGCTACTGTGTATTTCCAAGTCTAATTCTGGCACTAAACCCATACCTGTCACCCAGCGCCTAAATACTAGGCCTCAAATTTATATCCCGCTAAATCTGTCCCTAGTGCTGTAGCTGGGCGAGTTATTTAGTGTCCGTTCAAGCACATTTCTTGTTCTGGGTTGAAATACAATTCCCAATTTAGCAATTTCATAATTTAGTGGTTTCTGCTATATCAGAGCTATTTGAAATCTATCCCTAAAAGGGTATATAATATTCAAGGTGCACATTGGGTCATTCAGAATAACTTCACACACACCCGCTACTGTGTATTTCCAAGTCTAATTCTGGCACTAAACCCATACCTGTCACCCAGCGCCTAAATACTAGGCCTCAAATTTATATCCCGCTAAATCTGTCCCTAGTGCTGTAGCTGGGCGAGTTATTTAGTGTCCGTTCAAGCACATTTCTTGTTCTGGGTTGAAATACAATTCCCAATTTAGCAATTTCATAATTTAGTGGTTTCTGCTATATCAGAGCTATTTGAAATCTATCCCTAAAAGGGTATATAATATTCAAGGTGCACATTGGGTCATTCAGAATAACTTCACACACACCCGCTACTGTGTATTTCCAAGTCTAATTCTGGCACTAAACCCATACCTGTCACCCAGCGCCTAAATACTAGGCCTCAAATTTATATCCCGCTAAATCTGTCCCTAGTGCTGTAGCTGGGCGAGTTATTTAGTGTCCGTTCAAGCACATTTCTTGTTCTGGGTTGAAATACAATTCCCAATTTAGCAATTTCATAATTTAGTGGTTTCTGCTATATCAGAGCTATTTGAAATCTATCCCTAAAAGGGTATATAATATTCAAGGTGCACATTGGGTCATTCAGAATAACTTCACACACACCCGCTACTGTGTATTTCCAAGTCTAATTCTGGCACTAAACCCATACCTGTCACCCAGCGCCTAAATACTAGGCCTCAAATTTATATCCCGCTAAATCTGTCCCTAGTGCTGTAGCTGGGCGAGTTATTTAGTGTCCGTTCAAGCACATTTCTTGTTCTGGGTTGAAATACAATTCCCAATTTAGCAATTTCATAATTTAGTGGTTTCTGCTATATCAGAGCTATTTGAAATCTATCCCTAAAAGGGTATATAATATTCAAGGTGCACATTGGGTCATTCAGAATAACTTCACACACACCCGCTACTGTGTATTTCCAAGTCTAATTCTGGCACTAAACCCATACCTGTCACCCAGCGCCTAAATACTAGGCCTCAAATTTATATCCCGCTAAATCTGTCCCTAGTGCTGTAGCTGGGCGAGTTATTTAGTGTCCGTTCAAGCACATTTCTTGTTCTGGGTTGAAATACAATTCCCAATTTAGCAATTTCATAATTTAGTGGTTTCTGCTATATCAGAGCTATTTGAAATCTATCCCTAAAAGGGTATATAATATTCAAGGTGCACATTGGGTCATTCAGAATAACTTCACACACACCCGCTACTGTGTATTTCCAAGTCTAATTCTGGCACTAAACCCATACCTGTCACCCAGCGCCTAAATACTAGGCCTCAAATTTATATCCCGCTAAATCTGTCCCTAGTGCTGTAGCTGGGCGAGTTATTTAGTGTCCGTTCAAGCACATTTCTTGTTCTGGGTTGAAATACAATTCCCAATTTAGCAATTTCATAATTTAGTGGTTTCTGCTATATCAGAGCTATTTGAAATCTATCCCTAAAAGGGTATATAATATTCAAGGTGCACATTGGGTCATTCAGAATAACTTCACACACACCCGCTACTGTGTATTTCCAAGTCTAATTCTGGCACTAAACCCATACCTGTCACCCAGCGCCTAAATACTAGGCCTCAAATTTATATCCCGCTAAATCTGTCCCTAGTGCTGTAGCTGGGCGAGTTATTTAGTGTCCGTTCAAGCACATTTCTTGTTCTGGGTTGAAATACAATTCCCAATTTAGCAATTTCATAATTTAGTGGTTTCTGCTATATCAGAGCTATTTGAAATCTATCCCTAAAAGGGTATATAATATTCAAGGTGCACATTGGGTCATTCAGAATAACTTCACACACACCCGCTACTGTGTATTTCCAAGTCTAATTCTGGCACTAAACCCATACCTGTCACCCAGCGCCTAAATACTAGGCCTCAAATTTATATCCCGCTAAATCTGTCCCTAGTGCTGTAGCTGGGCGAGTTATTTAGTGTCCGTTCAAGCACATTTCTTGTTCTGGGTTGAAATACAATTCCCAATTTAGCAATTTCATAATTTAGTGGTTTCTGCTATATCAGAGCTATTTGAAATCTATCCCTAAAAGGGTATATAATATTCAAGGTGCACATTGGGTCATTCAGAATAACTTCACACACACCCGCTACTGTGTATTTCCAAGTCTAATTCTGGCACTAAACCCATACCTGTCACCCAGCGCCTAAATACTAGGCCTCAAATTTATATCCCGCTAAATCTGTCCCTAGTGCTGTAGCTGGGCGAGTTATTTAGTGTCCGTTCAAGCACATTTCTTGTTCTGGGTTGAAATACAATTCCCAATTTAGCAATTTCATAATTTAGTGGTTTCTGCTATATCAGAGCTATTTGAAATCTATCCCTAAAAGGGTATATAATATTCAAGGTGCACATAGGGTCATTCAGAATAACTTCACACACCCGCTACTGTGCATTTCCAAATCTAATTCTGTCACTAAACCCATACCTGTCACCCAGCGCCTAAATACTAGGCCTCAAATTTATATCCCGCTAAATCTCTCGTTACCGCTGTCCTGTTGTGGCTGGGAAAGTTATTTAGTGTCCGTCAAAGCACATTTTTTGTTCTGGGTTGAAATACAATTCCCAATTTAGCAATTTCATAATTTAGTCGTTTCTGCTATATCAGAGCTATTTGAAATCTATCCCTAAAAGGGTAGATCATATTGAAGGTGCACATAGGGTCATTCAGAATAACTTCACACACACGCTTCTGTGCATTTCCAAGTCTAATTCTGTCACTAAATCCATACCGGTCACCCAGCGCCTAAATACTAGGCCTCAAATTTATATCCCGCTGAATTTGAATACAATACATTGGGCCAAATAATATATTTGTTGTTGTGGTGAACCATAACAATGAGAAAAACATCTAGTAAGGGACGCGGACGTGGACATGGTCGTGGTGGTGTTAGTGGACCCTCTGGTGCTGGGAGAGGACGTGGCCGTTCTGCCACATCCACACGTCCTAGTGTACCAACTACCTCAGGTCCCAGTAGCCGCCAGAATTTACAGCGATATATGGTGGGGCCCAATGCCGTTCTAAGGATGGTAAGGCCTGAGCAGGTACAGGCATTAGTCAATTGGGTGGCCGACAGTGGATCCAGCACGTTCACATTATCTCCCACCCAGTCTTCTGCAGAAAGCGCACAGATGGCGCCTGAAAACCAACCCCATCAGTCTGTCACATCACCCCCATGCATACCAGGGAAACTGTCTCAGCCTCAAGTTATGCAGCAGTCTCTTATGCTGTTTGAAGACTCCGCTGGCAGGGTTTCCCAAGGGCATCCACCTAGCCCTTCCCCAGCGGTGAAAGACATAGAATGCACTGACGCACAACCACTTATGTTTCCTGATGATGAGGACATGGGAATACCACCTCAGCATGTCTCTGATGATGACGAAACACAGGTGCCAACTGCTGCGTCTTTCTGCAGTGTGCAGACTGAACAGGAGGTCAGGGATCAAGACTGGGTGGAAGACGATGCAGGGGACGATGAGGTCCTAGACCCCACATGGAATGAAGGTCGTGCCACTGACTTTCACAGTTCGGAGGAAGAGGCAGTGGTGAGACCGAGCCAACAGCGTAGCAAAAGAGGGAGCAGTGGGCAAAAGCAGAACACCCGCCGCCAAGAGACTCCGCCTGCTACTGACCGCCGCCATCTGGGACCGAGCACCCCAAAGGCAGCTTCAAGGAGTTCCCTGGCATGGCACTTCTTCAAACAATGTGCTGACGACAAGACCCGAGTGGTTTGCACGCTGTGCCATCAGAGCCTGAAGCGAGGCATTAACGTTCTGAACCTGAGCACAACCTGCATGACCAGGCACCTGCATGCAAAGCATGAACTGCAGTGGAGTAAACACCTTAAAACCAAGGAAGTCACTCAGGCTCCCCCTGCTACCTCTTCTGCTGCTGCCGCCTCGGCCTATTCTGCTGCTGCCGCCTCGGCCTCTTCCTCCGCCTCTGGAGGAACGTTGGCACCTGCCGCCCAGCAAACAGGGGATGTACCACCAACACCACCACCACCACCTCCGTCACCAAGCGTCTCAACCATGTCACACGCCAGCGTTCAGCTCTCCATCTCACAAACATTTGATAGAAAGCGTAAATTCCCACCTAGCCACCCTCGATCCCTGGCCCTGAATGCCAGCATTTCTAAACTACTGGCCTATGAAATGCTGTCATTTAGGCTGGTGGACACAGACAGCTTCAAACAGCTCATGTCGCTTGCTGTCCCACAGTATGTTGTTCCCAGCCGGCACTACTTCTCCAAGAGAGCCGTGCCTTCCCTGCACAACCAAGTATCCGATAAAATCAAGTGTGCACTGCGCAACGCCATCTGTGGCAAGGTCCACCTAACCACAGATACGTGGACCAGTAAGCACGGCCAGGGACGCTATATCTCCCTAACTGCACACTGGGTAAATGTAGTGGCAGCTGGGCCCCAGGCGGAGAGCTGTTTGGCGCACGTCCTTCCGCCGCCAAGGATCGCAGGGCAACATTCTTTGCCTCCTGTTGCCACCTCCTCCTTCTCGGCTTCCTCCTCCTCTTCTTCCACCTGCTCATCCAGTCAGCCACACACCTTCACCACCAACTTCAGCACAGCCCGGGGTAAACGTCAGCAGGCCATTCTGAAACTCATATGTTTGGGGGACAGGCCCCACACCGCACAGGAGTTGTGGCGGGGTATAGAACAACAGACCGACGAGTGGTTGCTGCCGGTGAGCCTCAAGCCCGGCCTGGTGGTGTGTGATAATGGGCGAAATCTCGTTGCAGCTCTGGGACTAGCCAATTTGACGCACATCCCTTGCTTGGCGCATGTGCTGAATTTGGTGGTGCAGAAGTTCATTCACAACTACCCCGACATGTCAGAGCTGCTGCATAAAGTGCGGGCCGTCTGTTCGCGCTTCCGGCGTTCACATCCTGCTGCTGCTCGCCTGTCTGCGCTACAGCGTAACTTCGGCCTTCCCGCTCACCGCCTCATATGCGACGTGCCCACCAGGTGGAACTCCACCTTGCACATGCTGGACAGACTGTGCGAGCAGCAGCAGGCCATAGTGGAGTTTCAGCTGCAGCACGCACGGGTCAGTCGCACTACAGAACAGCACCACTTCACCACCAATGACTGGGCCTCCATGCGAGACCTGTGTGCCCTGTTGCGCTGTTTCGAGTACTCCACCAACATGGCCAGTGGCGATGACACCGTTATCAGCGTTACAATACCACTTCTATGTCTCCTTGAGAAAACACTTAGGGCGATGATGGAAGAGGAGGTGGCCCAGGAGGAGGAGGAGGAGGAGGAGGAAGAGGGGTCATTTTTAGCACTTTCAGGCCAGTCTCTTCGAAGTGACTCAGAGGGAGGTTTTTGGCAACAGCAGAGGCCAGGTACAAATGTGGCCAGCCAGGGCCCACTACTGGAGGACGAGGAGGACGAGGATGAGGAGGAGGTGGAGGAGGATGAGGATGAAGCATGGTCACAGCGGGGTGGCACCCAACGCAGCTCGGGTCCATCACTGGTGCGTGGCTGGGGGGAAAGGCAGGACGATGACGATACGCCTCCCACAGAGGACAGCTTGTCCTTACCCCTGGGCAGCCTGGCACACATGAGCGACTACATGCTGCAGTGCCTGCGCAACGACAGCAGAGTTGCCCACATTTTAACCTGTGCGGACTACTGGGTTGCCACCCTGCTGGATCCACGCTACAAAGACAATGTGCCCACCTTACTTCCTGCACTGGAGCGTGATAGGAAGATGCGCGAGTACAAGCGCACGTTGGTAGACGCGCTACTGAGAGCATTCCCAAATGTCACAGGGGAACAAGTGGAAGCCCAAGGCCAAGGCAGAGGAGGAGCAAGAGGTCGCCAAGGCAGCTGTGTCACGGCCAGCTCCTCTGAGGGCAGGGTTAGCATGGCAGAGATGTGGAAAACTTTTGTCAACACGCCACAGCTAACTGCACCACCACCTGATACGCAACGTGTTAGCAGGAGGCAACATTTCACTAACATGGTGGAACAGTACGTGTGCACACCCCTTCACGTACTGACTGATGGTTCGGCCCCATTCAACTTCTGGGTCTCTAAATTGTCCACGTGGCCAGAGCTAGCCTTTTATGCCTTGGAGGTGCTGGCCTGCCCGGCAGCCAGCGTTTTGTCTGAACGTGTATTCAGCACGGCAGGGGGCGTCATTACAGACAAACGCAGCCGCCTGTCTACAGCCAATGTGGACAAGCTGACGTTCATAAAAATGAACCAGGCATGGATCCCACAGGATCTGTCCGTCCCTTGTCCAGATTAGACATTAACTACCTCCCCATAACCATATATTATTGGACTCCAGGGCACTTCCTCATTCAATCCTATTTTTATTTTCATTTTACCATTATATTGCGAGGCTACCCAAAGTTGAATGAACCTCTCCTCTGCCTGTGTGCTAGGCCTAAATATATGCCAATGGACTGTTGCAGTGGTGGGTGACGTGAAGCCTCATTCTCTGCTATGACATGCAGACTAATTCTCTGCTGACATGAAGACAGATTCTCTGTTACGGGACCTCCCTCCTCTGCCTGGGTGCTGGGCCTAAATATATGCCAATGGACTGTTGCAGTGGTGGGTGACGTGAAGCCTGATTCTCTGCTATGACATGCAGACTAATTCTCTGCTGACATGAAGACAGATTCTCTGTTACGGGACCTCTCTCCTCTGCCTGTGTGTGTGCTGGGCCTAAATATATGCCAATGGACTGTTGCAGTGGTGGCTGACGTGAAGCCTCATTCTCTGCTATGACATGCAGACTAATTCTCTGCTGACATGAAGCCAGATTGTCTGTTACGGGACCTCTCTCCTCTGCCTGTGTGTGTGCTGGGCCTAAATATATGCCAATGGACTGTTGCAGTGGTGGCTGACGTGAAGCCTCATTCTCTGCTATGACATGCAGACTAATTCTCTGCTGACATGAAGACAGATTCTCTGTTACGGGACCTCCCTCCTCTGCCTGGGTGCTGGGCCTAAATATATGCCAATGGACTGTTGCAGTGGTGGCTGACGTGAAGCCTCATTCTCTGCTATGACATGCAGACTAATTCTCTGCTGACATGAAGACAGATTCTCTGTTACGGGACCTCCCTCCTCTGCCTGGGTGCTGGGCCTAAATATATGCCAATGGACTGTTGCAGTGGTGGGTGACGTGAAGCCTCATTCTCTGCTATGACATGCAGACTAATTCTCTGCTGACATGAAGACAGATTCTCTGTTACGGGACCTCCCTCCTCTGCCTGGGTGCTGGGCCTAAATATATGCCAATGGACTGTTGCAGTGGTGGGTGACGTGAAGCCTGATTCTCTGCTATGACATGCAGACTAATTCTCTGCTGACATGAAGACAGATTCTCTGTTACGGGACCTCTCTCCTCTGCCTGTGTGTGTGCTGGGCCTAAATATATGCCAATGGACTGTTGCAGTGGTGGCTGACGTGAAGCCTCATTCTCTGCTATGACATGCAGACTAATTCTCTGCTGACATGAAGCCAGATTGTCTGTTACGGGACCTCTCTCCTCTGCCTGTGTGTGTGCTGGGCCTAAATATATGCCAATGGACTGTTGCAGTGGTGGCTGACGTGAAGCCTCATTCTCTGCTATGACATGCAGACTAATTCTCTGCTGACATGAAGACAGATTCTCTGTTACGGGACCTCCCTCCTCTGCCTGGGTGCTGGGCCTAAATATATGCCAATGGACTGTTGCAGTGGTGGCTGACGTGAAGCCTCATTCTCTGCTATGACATGCAGACTAATTCTCTGCTGACATGAAGACAGATTCTCTGTTACGGGACCTCCCTCCTCTGCCTGGGTGCTGGGCCTAAATATATGCCAATGGACTGTTGCAGTGGTGGCTGACGTGAAGCCTCATTCTCTGCTATGACATGCAGACTAATTCTCTGCTGACATGAAGACAGATTCTCTGTTACGGGACCTCTCTCCTCTGCCTGGGTGCCGGGGCCTAAATATCTGAGAATGGACTGTTCCAGTGGTGGGTGACGGGAAGCCAGATTCTCTGCTATGGAACCTCTCTCCAATTGATTTTGGTTAATTTTTATTTATTTAATTTTTATTTTAATTCATTTCCCTATCCACATTTGTTTGCAGGGGATTTACCTACATGTTGCTGCCTTTTGCAGCCCTCTAGCTCTTTCCTGGGCTGTTTTACAGCCTTTTTAGTGCCGAAAAGTTCGGGTCCCCATTGACTTCAATGGGGTTCGGGTTCGGGACGAAGTTCGGATCGGGTTCGGATCCCGAACCCGAACATTTCCGGGATGTTCGGCCGAACTTCTCGAACCCGAACATCCAGGTGTTCGCTCAACTCTACTGTCAAATGTTGCAGAAAGAATTAGATAAGCTGAGATTGTCTGCAGGAACCTAGAAGATGAATATTAATGTTCATAAATATAAAGTAATACAGCCAGGCTGCAGTAATCTTATTACCGCATATACATTAAAGAGGACCTGGCCCCTCTCCTGACATGTCTGTTTTAGTAACTACAGTACATGTATCCCCCATGAAATAACAATTCTTGAGCATCTATTCGCATGACTTTATGTTGTACCACATTTTCATTATTCCTGCTAGAAGTTATGGATGAATGGACAGCAGTATGCAGTGTAGGTCCAGATGGGTGTTACCAATCGGAAGTATGTCCCTTCACAGTCTGACACTATCCAATCAGTGCTGCCAATGGTAGAGTAGACTGTACAGGGTCACTCCCCCAACTGGTAAGAGCCCGCTTTTCCTTTTGTGTTATGCCAGCATACGCTGTAGTAAAGTGCGTAGTAAATAGTGTGTTGAAGAAACTGAACTCAACAAAGTGGAATTCGATCGGAATTTTAGGGAAAATTCAATACACCGCAAAATCAAATTTCCTCATGCTTCGTGGATGGGGGTTAAAAAAAAAAAATCATACTTACCCATCCGTTTGAGCGCGAAGAGCTGGCTGCCATCTTGACAAAAAGATACAACTTGGGGGTACAACTTGCATCTGCTGTGGGGGCAAAGAAATTTGACCTAGTCCTCCTTATGGGTGATATTAACCTGTAAGGCTATTGATCTGAGGGTCGTGCTGCTTCTTGCTCCTATGAGGAGTGGGAAAACAAGGCCCAGAATTGGGATGTGATGGTTTGACTTTGACCAGCCATCAGTTAAGGTGAAAGGGGAATATTTCAATATAATTCTCCATATTACGGACTCTTTATAATTATATTGGTCGGTTTGTACATGTCAGACAGAGAAAAATTGTGAAGCAGAGTTGAAGTGACATCTCGATGAAGTCTTTATTGTGATTACTCCATTAAATCCGTATCCTATAATAAATAATCCATGAAAATCCTTTTGATATTGTGTAATTAAGGGAAGGCTGGCGGCCCTCTCACATTCATTAAACACTGCAAATTATCTCATCTGAGCGCTGCCTGCTATTATCAGCCTCTGCAGGAGACAGCCATGTTAAACTTTCAGATGTACGCATACACGGGCAGCGTGAGTGAATGGGTACTAGGGCATGCCTCCTAAGTGTCCCGCTTTTGGTGGGACAGTCCCTCTTTTCGACCCAAGTCCCTATGTTATGTAATGTAAAGTTATGTCATGCTTTGTATTGCACCCAGTATAACCATATATAGATGGCACAGTCGGGGTTGACAATCCCAACTCTCCCAGTGTAGGAGGCTAGGTCTGGACTGGCTCCACCCCTATCTCTAGTCAGTGCTTGGGAGAGTTTGGAAGAGAAAGGAAGCTGTAACAGAGACTCAGCGATCTCAGCATGATCTACAGAATGAGATAAAGAGTAAGACAAAGGAGAGAAGTGGAGAGCCTAGAGTCTGCATTGTTAAATATTAGTCAATAAGGTGACCTGCTACCAAAAGCTATTAAAGGGATTCTGTCACCAGTTTTTGACCCCCACATTCAAAAATATGGCTATGTGCATGGTGTCCTTGTGATTCCTAATGTGGTCTTATAAGCTAAATCTGTAGGCTCATTTAGTGTAAAAAACGTTTTATCTAACCTGTCATTCATCAGATTAAGGTGCCCAGGAGGACGCTCATGTCTCCAAGATGCCGCCCGCCGCCGCCGTTCGTGCCCAGCTCCTCCTTAGCTTTCTGAAGCAATGTGCCCAGCTCCTCCTTTGCAGTCCTGCTCCAACGGTCTTCAATCTGCCCAAGGGGCGGCGTTTTACCTCTCTTGCGCCCAGCCAGCCTCCCCCAACTGCCGCTTTGAAGCGCCGCCCAGCTCATGAATATTCAGTTTGCTGGGCGGCTTCTGCGGTCCTCGCTCTGAAGCGCTGCGCTGAACAGTGCCTTGCGCATGCGCCGGATCTTGTGAAGTCAGGGACAGTAAGCGCCGCCCAGCGAAGTGAATATTGATGAGCTGGGCGGCGCTTACTGTACCGGACTTCACAAGATCCGGCGCATGCGCCGGGCACTGTTCAGCGCAGCGCTTCAGAGCGGGGACCGCAGAAGCCGCCCAGCAAACTGAATATTCATGAGCTGGGCGGCGCTTCAAAGCGGCAGTTGGGGGAGGCTGGCTGGGCGCAAGAGAGGTGAAACGCCGCCCCTTGGGCAGATTGAAGACCGTTGGAGCAGGACTGCAAAGGAGGAGCTGGGCACATTGCTTCAGAAAGCAAAGGCGGAGCTGGGCACATCGCTTCAGAAAGCAAAGGAGGAGCTGGGCACATTGCTTCAGAAAGCAAAGGCGGAGCTGGGCACATCGCTTCAGAAAGCAAAGGAGGAGCTGGGCACGAACGGCGGCGGGCGGTATCTTGGAGACATGAGCGTCCTTAATCTGATGAATGACAGGTTAGATAAAACATTTTTTACACTAAATGAGCCTACAGATTTAGCTTATAAGACCACATTAGGAATCACAAGGGCACCATGCACATAACCATATTTTTGAATGTGGGGGTCAAAAACTGGTGACAGAATCCCTTTAAGGTTTTACTGCAGTGAAGGACACTGTTAACACAACCTTCACACCCAGACATGACCTGGCCTGTCATATCTCTAAAATCCTGTATCCCTCAGTGGACATTACAGCCACCACTACAATAGTGCAATTGCCCACAGTAGATACTGAGGTGTTGAGGCATACAGTCAGACCCGCAGCAGCCAAAATGCCACTGCTATAAACTGTGATATGGGCTCCTGTCATGGCGGGAAAATCCCTAGCTGCTCTCAGGTTTTTATTTATTTTTTCTTCCATGGACCGTTTTATGTTCTTATTTTAGTTTTCCTTTCTAGGTTTAATCTTTGCTGTGTATATATATATATATATATATATATATATATATATATACACACAGTGCAGGCCAAAAGTTTGGACACACCTTCTCATTCAAAGAGTTTTCTTTATTTTCATGACCATGAAAATTGTAGATTCACACTGAAGGCATCAAAACTATGAATTAACACATGTGGAATTATATACATAACAAAAAAGTGTGAAACAACTGAAAATATGTCATATTCTAGGTTCTTCAAAGTAGCCACCTTTTGCTTTGATTACTGCTTTGCACATTCTTGGCATTCTCTTGATGAGCTTCAAGAGGTAGTCACCTGAAATGGCTTTCACTTCACAGGTGTGCCCTGTCAGGTTTAATAAGTAGAATTTCCTGCCTTATAAATGGGGTTGGGACCATCAGTTGCGTTGTGGAGAAGTCAGGTGGATACACAGCTGATAGTCCTACTGAATAGACTGTTAGAATTTGCATTATGGCAAGAAAAAAGCAGCTAAGTAAAGAAAAACAAGTGGCCATCGTTACTTTAAGAAATGAAGGTCAGTCAGTCCGAAAAATTGGGAAAACGTTGAAAGTGTCCCCAAGTGCAGTCACAAAAACCATCAAGCGCTACAAAGAAACTGGCTCACATGCAGACCACACCAGGAAAGGAAGACCAAGAGTCACCTCTGCTGCGGAGGATAAGTTCATCCGAGTCACCAGCCTCAGAAATCGCAGGTTAACAGCAGCTCAGATTAGAGCCCAGGTCAATGCCACCCAGAGTTCTAGCAGCAGACACATCTCTAGAACAACTGTTAAGAGGAGACTGTGTGAATCAGGCCTTCATGGTAGAATATCTGCTAGGAAACCACTGCTAAGGACAGGCAACAAGCAGAAGAGACTTGTTTGGGCTAAAGAACGCAAGGAATGGACATTAGACCAGTGGAAATCTGTGCTTTGGTCTGATCAGTACAAATTTGAGATCTTTGGTTCCAACCACGTGTCTTTGTGCGACGCAGAAAAGGTGAACGGATGGACTCTGCATGCCTGGTTCCCACCGTGAAGCATGGAGGAGGAGGTGTGATGGTGTGGGGGTGCTTTGCTGGTGACACTGTTGGGGATTTATTCAAAATTGAAGGCATACTGAACCAGCATGGCTACCACAGCATCTTGCAGCGGCATGCTATTCCATCCGGTTTGCGTTTAGTTGGACCATCATTTATTTTTCAACAGGACAATGACCCCAAACACACCTCCAGGCTGTGTAAGGGCTATTTGACCATGAAGGAGAGTGATGGGGTGCTGCGCCAGATGACCTGGCCTCCACAGTCACCGGACCTGAACCCAGTCGAGATGGTTTGGGGTGAGCTCTACTGCAGAGTGAAGGCAAGAGGGCCAATAAGTGCTAAGCATCTCTGGGAACTCCTTCAAGACTGTTGAAAGACCATTTCAGGTGACTACATCTTGAAGCTCATCAAGAGAATGCCAAGAGTGTGCAAAGCAGTAATCAAAGCAAAAGGTGGCTACTTTGACAAACCTAGAATATGACATATTTTAAGTTGTTTCACACTTTTTTGTTATGTATATAATTCCACATGTGTTAATTCATAGTTTTGAGGCCTTCAATGTGAATCTACAATTTTCATAGTCATGAAAATAAAGAAAACTCTTTGAATGAGAAGGTGTGTCCAAACTTTTGGACTGTACTGTATATATATGCAGCGACACACAGGGGGAGTGCTGGGAGGAGGATGGGAGTGATGGTAATGGCACAGTAGATGTGTGCAAGGCAGGAGGGAAGATGCAAGGGTCAGCAAAGGTTGGTGGAGTCAATGACCAGGTCTAGGTTATTTGAAAAAGATAACAGTCTCTTTACTGAGGATGAGCAGTGCTGTAGTATAATCCTATAAAGTAATCACAGTTCTGAGGTATTTTATAGCTACTTGAAAGTTCAGTCTGTCCAGTTTAGACACTCTTTACCAGGCTAAATATGGCATAGCAAGCTGCAAGATAGCTGACTCTGAGGCTCTCTCTAAATAATGGGCAGGGTCCAGTAGAAGGAGCAAAATACTACCCTCAGATTCAAGGTCACCGATGATGTGTCTACAGGGCAGAGCCTTACCAGCCTTGCCACGCCTTAGATGTAGACATGATATATTTGGGATAGAGAACCAACACAGTGTCAAGTCACCACTATGGATTGCAGGAAAATGGGGCATTACAGATAAACAATCACCATTAGTAAGTGATAACACATGTTGTTTCCTGTCCATTGATGCTGAAAGTTTGAAAAATCAGAATACCCCTTTAACAGCTTCCATGGATAGTGTGTCTCTTGGAGTAGGCCTCAAGTTACTTACATAGTTAACACGGTTGAAAAAAGTCCATCGAGTTCAACCAAGGTATGGGTGGGGACGCAAATCCCAGAAGGAAATGAAACTAAGATTTCTACTCATTTTCATAAGCATCAATGTTGTTTACTGTTAAGAATTCATCTAAACCCTTTTTAAAACTGTCCACTGTTCCTGCTGTGACCGCGTCCTCAGGAAGTCTATTCCACAGAGTCACAGTTTTTAAAGTAAACAAGTTTTGACGCTTCTGGAGACTGAACTTTATCTTCTCCAGTCGGAGGCGGTGCCCCCTTGTCTTTTTAGCACCTTTTACATGGAACAATTTTTCACTGTATTTTTTGTATGGCCCATTTATATATTTGTATAGGTTAATCATGTGCCCCCTTAGACGTCTCTTATCAAGACTAAATAAATTAAATTATTTGAATCTTTTTTCATAACTAAGACCCTCCGTGCCCCTCATCAGTTTAGTCGCTCTCCTCTGTACTTTTCCAGCTGCAGAGCGTCCTTTTTATGAACTGGTGCCCAGAACTGAACTGCATATTCCAGATGAGGCCGCACCAACGCTTTGTCAAGTGGTAATATTACATCCCTGCCCGCAAGACCATGCCTCGTTAAATGCATGACAATATCCTGGTGACCTTAGAAGCAGCTGATTAACATTATATGCTGTTATTCAATTTGTGATCTACAAGGACACCCAAATATTTCTCTATAAGTAACTCTCCCAGTGTTACATCCCCTAGAGTATATGAAGAACAGAGATTATTACTACCAAGATGCATAACTTTACATTAATCCACATTGAACCTCATTTGCCAAGTTGATGCCCAATCAATCAGAGTGTTCAAGTCACCTTATAGTATATGGACATCTTCCATTGACTGTACAGTACTACATAGCTTTTACTACATAACTTTTTTAATAAAAAATTAACTCTTAGCAGTGATCTTCTGTGTTACTGCATAAAGTTAATATTTTATTCATATCTTAATGTGTGCATATATTTGGGTGGTTCCTTCCCACGGACTGTATTAATTATCTTCCCTATGCTGGTAACAGCAATGAGTAGTAGTGAAAAAAGTTGAAGAGCAGAGCAGGTTTTTCTGCCTATATTTGCTGACCTGCCTGCACCCAGTGTGGGTGCAGAATTCCCGAATAGGGTACTTGCAAAGTTGTTTCATGTTATTTGATGTATTGCATACCCAGTATTACTTGTATGTTAACAATCCTGACTCTTCTCCTGTAGGAAGTTAGGAGATGGACTTAGGTTAGCTGAGTAAGTAAGAAAAGATACATGTGTTAACTACTCAGAGGACTAGGCCTACATCCCAGAGAATCACTATCTCTGAGAGATCCACATAGAGAAAGCTATCTCTACCTTAAAGTGCACTAAAGAGACAAAGAAATAATTAGAAGGTCCAGAATATGCAGCCCGAACTTTGGAGTCAGTCAGTAAGGTATTAGCTGTTTAAGGCTGATGAAGACTTTACTGCAGTATGAAATATATTGTTAAGATGTCTTAATTATGTGCCTCTTAGCCTGGAACAACAGACAAGTTTGCTAGAACATTGTTGCCAGCCTTAGATTCTGCAGAAAGAGACTTTGGAAAGATAAAGAGGAGAAGTACTATGACCTCCAACCTTGCTTATATCCATATATTGTATTTGTGGTCATGGCTATGCTATGCTAAGCTAACCTGACTAAATGGCTTGTTGTGTGCCCCAAGCCATGATCGTGGGTAGGCCTATAAGTGGGCAAAAACCAAGCCAAGTAGGGTAGAAAAGGAGCTCGAATTGCATGTGCAAACTATTCCCCAAGCCAACTGCAAGGCATCAGGGATCTAGAGCGAAAATTCGGGGTGTATGAGGCAAGATCAGAAGGAGACCTACAACCCATCTTGTGGATGACAAGGCCAGAGACATGATGCTCAATATTGCGGATACTGCCCCAAAGCGGAATGGAGGACCGGGAATACGTTGTGAAATGGATCATGAAAACCAAATGAACCTTGTAAAGTTTTGGTTCTAGAGCGAGTACTGGCAATGCCCTAGCCTCTGGAGATCGTGGGACCGAAACCTAACTGCCTAGACTATGCAGGAATGAGGGCCAAAAAGAACTATGTAGATTGGAAGAGAATCCTTGAATAGTTCCCCAGACAACGGCTATCTGCTAGCCGTAGTCCGCACATTGTTCTACTGTGTGCCCCTGAGAATTGTTTTAACGCTTGAGACGTGAAGACCGACCTACTATCTGAATCTTCTACCGTGAATAAATGCTGGACCTTGTCCAAAACCTGATTCAACGAGGTTGTAGGGAATCTGAGGTTAGTGCGTCAAGAAGCTACGAAGCCATAATATACAAGATTCTGTCTATGCCCTCCCATGAGTGAGGGAATGCAATTGCAATAAAGCTACCGGCGAAAATGAATTCCTGGTCGTGGAAAAAAGGCAAAGACTTTGTGTGGGGACCTGGTTGACAAGATATGATCGACTACGATCAGAGACTGAAATGCTATAGGGAATTACCCTACTTGTTTCTCCTCTGGCAGGACCTGAAAGAAAGCATGAACAATTAAATCAAGACAAAATATCTGCGTAAGACATGACAATGATGCTGTAGGGCGAACTGGACCAGTTTGCGGTCAAAACATAAAGTGAGCAATCAACATGGATTATTAGGAAATTAGGGAAGCAGGTATGTATGTGATACATACGGGCCAAATCAGCCCAGATGCACAGATGGACAACCAACCAGGCAATCAGCCCAGCAGGACTTAAAACAGTCCTCGGGCCCCCAAAGCCATGGGGCCGAAGCCGTCATCGGGCCCCCGAAGCCATGGGGCCGAAGCCGTCATCGGGCCCCCGAAGCCATGGGGCCGAAGCCATCATCGGGCCCCCGAAGCCATGGGGCCGAAGCCGTCATCGGGCCCCCGAATCCATGGGGCCGAAGCTGTCATTGGGCCCCCAAAGCCATGGGGCCGAAGCCGTTATCGGGCCCCTGAAGCCATGGGGCCGAAGCCGTCATCGGGCCCCCGAATCCATGGGGCCGAAGCTGTCATTGGGCCCCCAAAGCCATGGGGCCGAAGCCGTTATCGGGCCCCTGAAGCCATGGGGCCAAAGCCGTCATCGGGCCCCCAAAGCCATGGAGCCGAAGCAGTCATCGGGCCCCCGAAGCCATGGGGCCGAAGCCATCATCGGGCCCCCAAAGCTATGGGGCCGAAGCCGTCATCGGACCCCCAAAGCCATGGGGCCGAAGCTGTATAAGTGACCTGAATAAGGTGCAGGTGAAATTAAACCATGAGCCTGACCGATGTGGCAGGCAATACCTAAAATAAACTACGTGGCCTGAATAACATGCTAGGCGAAATATCATTAGGAACGAGACCTGACCGACATGGAAGGTGACCCCCAACATGAATTCAACTGCATGACCTGAAAAGACGAAGAGAAACGTGACAGAAAATGGAGATAAGAACGGACATTAACTAAAATGAAACCTGGCAAGCAGGTAAAGATGTGAGTCCTTCAAAACCAAAAGCATGGCTGCACACGTGGACAGACAACCATTGGTCGGACCCCTGAAGCCATGGGGCCGGGCAGCCGCTCGGATGCGAACCTTAAGAATTAAGGACGGCTGTGGAAAAGATTGGGGCTTAACCCAACGGGTTTAGTAATCAACCGGGACTTGATAACCTAGAAAGACAAAGACATGGGCACCTGAGAACACATGCCTGGGAGTAAGTCTGTGGCTCGTATATGAAGAGCCTCTGCCCCTCCCACAAATGCCGGCTGACTAATTGTTTGGAACTGTGATTGATACCGTTGGATGTACTACAACTCCCATTTCTGCACTTAACTAAAGAGAGACTAAACTATTTTCTACAACTGACCTGGTTACTGACTCCAGTACCATTCAGAGGCGACAGCACCTGCATCTCCTGCTTTGCACCCTTACAAAACTTATAACACCAAGGGTACCCCAACTACCATCAGACAGGAGCTTCAACATCCGGGTGTGCCCAAGGAAAGAAAGGGTGTGCCCTCCTACCACTACACAACCCTAGGAGAGTATCAGTATGAGGATTGCCGCTGTGAATAACTTTTTCAACCAGAGCCACTACCACTCCCATTCTCCACTCCTCCTGGGCTCAGAGCATGGAGAGTGCAGAAAACGGAGGCCCACTAACAGCAGGATACAGAATTCTGTCGCTAATTATAAGCCTGGCCAGACTCACTCCTCACGTGAAGAGCAAGAAACTCATGGACTACCCCACAGTGAGTATGTGGAAACACAGCTTAAGGCCTCCTGCACATGACCTTCCATGTGCAATCATTTTCTCTCAGTCCCATTTATAGAAATGGCTGCTCTTTTTCGCAAAGCGGGCAAGAATATGACATGTTCTATAATTTGGAGTAGAAGGAAAAGACATCCCTCGGCGCAAAGAACCAACCAGGTGCAGATGAAGAATCTTCAAAAATGTTTATTGCAGAATCACTACGCGTTTCGGGGACCACTTCCCCTTCTTCAGGTGAATAGTGATGCAACACTTTTCACCTGGAGAAGGGGAATTGGTCCCCGAAACGCGTAGTGATTCTACAATAAATATTTTTGAAGATTCTTCTTCTGCAACTGGTTGGTTCTTTGCGCCGAGGGATGTCTTTTCCTTCTACTCTGCATTAATCCTCCTTGAGGGCCCAGGCACTCTCATCTGAGGAGACCTGCATTCATGGCTGCATACCTACCTTTCTTTTGGGGATTGATCTTATTCCCTACATGCCATCATTAGTGTTGTGCCTATTATTTGGAGTTTATTTTACCTTTCCCCATATGTTTTCACCCTGTGGTGCGCCCTGTCTTTTAATTATTTAGTACACAATTGCCTGAATATTTGATGTCCTATAATTTGGAGAACGGACACATGGATCCAGAAAAAATGCGGATGTGTGCATGGCCCCATAGGAAAAGATAGGCCAGTGTGCCATCCGCAAAAAATACAGATAGCATACTGAAAAACATATGGTTGTACACATGAGCCCTTACGCAGAGGTTCATTTACTTTTTCTCCCTGCACAGCGGACATTTATGCAGTGTGCTCAATAAAAGACATGAACGGTACAACTGTATTGGCTTAGTTACAGTGGGGGAGATTTATCAAAACTGGTGTAAAGTAGAACTGGCTTAGTAGCCCATAGCAACTGTGACGGTATCATCCGTGTCACCGCCTCATATTCCCTTCTTCCCTTGAAATAGCACAGCCAACTAATCCACAGAGCAATAAATCGCTATTATCGCTGGTATCGCTGATATCGCCGGTATTGCCAAATAAGTCCATACATGAGCCAAAGCTGAATGCTGGAACAAGACTTTACTGGAAGCAACACAGGCATTAGAACTACACTTTCTTTTATGCCCTGCTCCCATGCAAGGGAGACACCCACAACAAATATACATTAACCAATAACACAAAGGTACAACCCACATAGAATCCTCCCCTTTGACTGTGATATAATTATGGCACACAATGGTTAACATAATTATCACAGGCAGGAACATACACAATGTCTTTTGTCCTGGAGACAATTGAGAAGTTATCCACTTATCTCCCAGGGACAGAGGCCAGACTCTATTAGCCACATGGTAGCAAAAGACAGCAAAATACCTGAACTTATGTAACTATTCAGCTATTTCATAAAACAGGTACATTCAACATGGGACCGTAATCACATGGTAATAGGCTGGCAAGTAGTCCTCTCCAAGTACTCGTGGCAGACTCAAAAGAGGGGGATTTGTCACATATCTTCCCTTTGGGGTTATGACTAAACAGGTATCTGACCTCCTGTCGGTCAGTACCTAGATTAGACGGGAAGCCCACCCACAAGGGACAGTGCTGGTCTGTAGGTCCCAGGTTGTGGTGAAACAGTTCAGCATCCTCAGTCTCCCTGGTGCAGCTAGGCAAACCGCTGGGGCTACTTGGGGGAGAGTGGTCAGCGGTGTCCTGCACTGATGCCAGCACTTCTGCTGGGGTGAGTGGGGTGCAAGCCAGCCCTGTAACAAGGGGGTCGGTGGAGCAGAGGGTAGCGGTGCTCTGCCCTGATGCCAGCTCTTCCGCTGGGAAGGGATCAGTGGGTTACGCAGGCTCATCCCCTTGTCACGGCTGAGGATGGGGAAAACCCTCAGCCGTGCGATGACAGAGGATGGTAGTCACGACTTGGCCAGAACCACAGAATTAGGGAGCAGGTCACCTCCTATTGCTTCCGTAATCTGACCCTAACTCCTAGCGACATGAGCCGACCATGCTCTGGAACCTCGGGTCCCTACTAGACCTCCGCAGGTCCCTAAGCTAGGAGCTGGGTAGACTACCTGTTCCTCCTGGACATGGAGAAATAGGAGTCTAAATATGGCCAAACTATAAAGACAGGGGGAACAGAAACAGTCATATGGCAATGGCAGGTAAGTGCAACTAGTACTAACACTTACCTGCCACAGACACAGAGCCTGGGACCCAAGTATCAGTGCTGCTGTCCACAAACACAAACGACAGAGCACACACACACAACACAGGACACCAGGAAACCATACGCTGCAAAGAATAGACATGACACACAAACACATCCTCATAACATCGTGTATAAACAATACATAACAATTTGTTTATGACCACAAGGGTGACCCCCACTGGCAGATGGAATTACCAGGAGGGTGTCTCCAGCAAAGCATGGCTGAAGAACCCCTCAGCTTCTGATCTCCAAAGAGGCTTTATAGCCCAAAGTGGCCACACCCACACAGATACACACAGGAGAGGGAATTAACCCTTCCAACCCTAACCAGGGAGTGAAAACACTTAAAGGGGAAGTGTCCAAAAGAAGATCACACTGCAGCTGTTACCGCAGGCAACGACATGGGTGGCAACCATGTCCTGGGAGTTAGCCAGAAGGCCGAGACACTGCCACCACATGTACACATCCAAACCAAACGTTGCCACGGGCAGCCACAGTGAAGGGAAGAGTGGCATAAACTTTGTGCACACCAGACATAAAAAGTGCATAACATACACACACCTAACTGAGAGGTTGATAGGTGCAACCGCATGAACATTGCTGCAAGCTGCCTAGCACCAGCTCAGGCTGCTCAACTGCGACAATACAAAATAACTTGTTGCCCGCGGCAACCACAAGTGAGGCAACACACTAGCGGCCCTCACCTGTGGTTGAACAACCAAATCCAAACCGCAGGCAACAGCATGCGGTTCAGGAGTCACGACCATGACCATGGCCATGACACCCCTGCCCCCAGAACTCGGTTGGGAAGGGGAGGGCTCGCTTACCTCCTCCTCCTGGTATCCCTGCGGAGATGGTTGGGGATCTGGACCGACCGTCCAGCATCCCTGTAGGACTGGCACATAGCCCGCGGTCTCATCTGCGTCCGTGTAGTGGGGTTTGTGTTCCCCTTTTCCTGGTATCTCCGGCTGCTGTTGGAAGGTGAGGCCGGTTGCCTTCCCTCACCAGGACTCTGGTTGATGTAGTGTAGAGGGACCCAGCATCTCCTCCCCCTGGAACTCAGGTTGCCGCTGGGGAGAGAGACCGGTTGTCTCCTCTCCCTGTGATATGCACTGCCGCTGGAGATCTGGGCAGGCGGCCCAGCATCCCTGTAGGGCCGGTAGAGAGACCTCAGTCCCATCTCCACCTGCCATCTGTGGGTCCTCCCAGGACCAGTCTATGAGATTGCTCATCTCTGAGGTTGGTTGGGCAAAAGAGGGTATAATTTCCAGGAAATCCTCTGGGCTGAGGGATAGTGGTTGAGCTAGGTTGAACAGTTGACGGTAGCTCTGCTCCAGTTCCCACTCTATGGTGACTAGATGCATATGGTCTGGCCCAAGGTCGTCCGCTCGGGGAAGGGCCAGCATGGTTTCCCTGATGTCGTGGATGTCCTAGAACCGACATTCTGTGGGGCATCCAAAGTCATCACCCTCCTCAAAGGCTTCCCACAGTAAGCCCGAACCATTATAATCCTCTCCCTCCGGCAGATAGTGGTTAGTCATCCAGGGGTTGTGCTGGGTGGCATACCACTTTAGTGCCCGGTACGCTTTGTCCAGCCATAACTCCTCCCGAATCAGGTTCCACAGTTATGTCACCCACTCAGCCAAGGGTTGTTCTCCTAGGAAGGGTGACCGCAGGGCCACGAGTACCTGGAACCTCTGTTCCTCACTGGGAAGGCTCTCTCTCTGCCGCCGCTGTACCTCCTTTAAGGCCTCAGACCACAGCCCCTTTTGAGTGGCATCTCTGTAGTCCAGTATGCCCTCCTCTGATACAGGCCCATCCTGTTGGGTCAAGTGCTGCTGCAACCTCCAGCGAAACTCCTCTTCCATGTTGCTGTGGATAGGAACGCTGCCCGGTAGCTAGCTCTGTCCCTTGAGCTCCTTCAAAGCCAGGGTTGCTTCACGAGTGCCAGCGTTGCCCTCCATGCACCATACACTAGTTCCTTCCTTGAATCCTCTGTGCAGGGAACAAGAAGGGAAAATCCCACTGCTGCCATCAATTGTGATGGTATCATCCGTGTCACCGCCTCATATTCCCTTCTTCCCTTGAAATAGCACAGCCAAATAATCTACAGAGCAATAAATAGCTATTATCGCTAGTATCGCTAGTATCGCTGGTATCGTCAAATAAGTCCATACATGAGCCAAAGCTGAATGCTGGAACAAGACTTTACTGGAAGCAACATAGGCATTTAGAACTACACTTTCTTTTATGCCCTGCTCCCATGCAAGGGAGACACCCACAACAAATATACATTAACCAATAACACAAAGGTAATTATGGCACACAATGGTTAACATAATTATCACAGGCAGGAACATACACAATGTCTTTTGTCCTGGAGACAATTGAGAAGTGATCCACTTTTCTCCCAGGGACAGAGGCCAGACTCCATTAGCCACATGGTAGCAAAAGACAGCAAAATACCTGAACTTATATAACTATGCAGCTATTACATAAAACAGGTACATTCAACATGGGACCGTAATCACATGGTAAGAGGCTGGCAAGTAGTCTTCTCCAAGTACTCGTGGCAAACTCAAAAGAGGGGAATTTGTCACAGCAACCAATCAGATTCCACCTTTCATTTTCCAAAGGAGCTCTGGAAAATGAAAGGTGGAATCTGATTGGTTGCTATGGGCACCTAAGCCTGTTATTCTGTGCGCCACGTTTGATAAATCTCCCCCATTGTTCTTATCTATAACTGTGACGTGTATAACAATCAGAACACATTTTATTCATAATCAATACAGAAATCAAGGTAATTCCAAAGTCTTCACTTACATTTTCTTGCAGCTGTATGTAGCCCCTGGGTTACAGATGGAGCAGGGTTAGCACGCCAGCTCTTAACTCAAATTTCTTAACTCATCCCATTATCTTGAGACAAAAGCCACTGAAAAGCAATTAAAGGTGTTTGCTTAGATTAGATAACACAACTCAGAAATCCCAGAAAGCATGAGTGTTACCTCTACTCCATCTGTACATGCCATGCCTGTTCTGTTCATGTACTGACTGGTGAGTTGCGGGCAAACCCCTTTAAGTTGTGCAGCGGTCTTTAAACTTTTACTCATTCATATTTCTTTGATTAATGGAAGAGTGAGTCTGTGGCATAACTGCTCCCTGTGCAGCCAGAACTCTGCGCTACACGGCTACCTACATATCTCCGCCATAACGACCTAACCTCCACATAATGAGATTCAGTCTTTTATAGCACAGCCATAAAGGCGTTAAAAAAAATAACCTCTTGTTTTCCTGTTGCTAAAAACTTTCCCCGAGGGTAGGCGATAACTCTTCCTGCTGGCATATAAAATTTGTGAAGGTGTCATATAAAGGCGTTCCTGTGTTTATTATAATGACAGGTCATAACTCACCGCGCCTAGAGAGGCTTAAACCGATCGTCACTTTTCTCATTTATAAGATAAACTGTAAAGTACAATATATTGCTTAAAGGGACACTCAGCATTGCTGCCTGCCGTTATCAGCTGTTTAAGGTCGGGAGTTGCTATTCTCTGTTATCAGCCAATTTAGTCTGGCAAAGGAACCATTTCTTTCCAGCTTTGATGCATTTTTGTATCACGATTCTTATAATCATGCCAAAAAAGCTAATTATGAAAAGCACCTCTCATCAATCTACATAATCATAATGAGAAAGCAAAACCAGGTTTGTAGAAGATTTTTTGACTAAGGGCACACCTAGCTTCTACTATAATACTGCCCCATTTAGGAATACACAGTGTCTATTGTAATATGCCCCTTGTGTGCAAGAACATGACTACTGTAATACTGCCTCCTATATACAAGAATATAATTACAATAAAACTCCCCCTATGTACAATAATATATCTACTATTATTGCCCCTTATGTACAAGAATATAACTACTATAATACTGCTTCTAATGTACAAGAATATAACTATTATAATACTGCTTCCTATGTACAAGAATATAACTACTATAATACTGCTTCTAATGTACAAGAATATAACTATTATAATACTGCCTCCTATGTACAAGAATATAACTACTATAATATTGCCTCCTATGTACAAGAAAATAACTACTAGGGATGAGCGAAGCGAGCTTCGGATCCTAGATCCAAAGTCGCTTCGCTCAAAACTTAGATCCGAGACTTCGGGAATAACTCACCTCGCCTCATCGGAGGCCATACATTTTAATGCTGTACCACGACGGATTTCCGTACAGTATTAAACCGAAGTTTTGAGTGAAGCGACTTCGGATCTAGGATCTGAAGTTCGCTTCACTGTTCCCTAATAACTGCTATTATACTGCCACATTATACAAGAATATAACTACTATAATACTGCACCTATGTACAAGAATGTAACTACTATAATACTGTCTTCTATGTGCGAGTATACCTACTATAATACTGACCCCTATGTACAAGAATATAACTACTATAATACTGCCCCCTGTGTACCAGAATATATCTACTATAATACTGCTCCATATGTACAATGATGTCATAGGCAACCATTACTTTAGAAAAAAGACAATCACACGTAATCCAAGTAAATCAATTGAAATTTATTTAAATTTATGGTACTTAAATGGCCGCGATGCTTATTACGTTTACCAATAAATTATTGATGTATAACCAACAGAAAACCAATTAATCATCAACCAATCAAATTAATCAAAATAATAATTAACCGTCAGTCCACTCAGAGAGTGACTTAACCCCCGTCAATAAGCAAGCGACTAATCAAATAAAATTAGGGAGGGAGGGAGGGTGTCTGTTGGAAAAACTTACGTGAATGTGCCAGTAATGAGGGTTTCTTCTTTTATAGGCTCAGAAAGACCGTTGAGAAGCCGTCCAATCAGCTGTCAAGAAGACCCCGAGATCAACAGACCCAGGGATTAATCCAAACTCATATAAACAGGTAAGAAATAATAAGTTTAAAGCCATCACTTGTAGGTTGCCATGACATCATGGCTCCCCACAAGTTATGCACAGTGGTTCGCTCCAGAATATAACTGCTATAATACTGCCTGCTATGTACAAAAATATACCTAATATAATACTTCCCTTATGTACAAGAATATGACTACTATAATACTGCCCCCTGTGTACCAGACTATATCTACTATAATACTGCCCCTATGTACAAGAATATAACTGCTATAATACTGCCCCCTTTAGGAATACACAAATGCTGCTGCATTTAGCTTTGCTTTTCTAAAGGATGCACCTCCCCTCTAGGCAATGTCCAGTCAAAGGGTGTATAAGAATCCTTCCCCCATTTTCATGGGCCTGAGCAACAGGTTCTTTTACGTTCTTAGGTGTTTTTTCTTTCCTATTATCCTGTTATTGATTTGGCTTGTTCCTGACTATATCTACCGTCTGCTGCCTGCCCTGACCTTCAGCTCATCTACTGTAGTGGCACTACACTGCCAGTCCTGAGCCTTCCCATCTAACTACAGTATATCCACTACCTGCAAACTTTGTTCTGCGTCCTGGTATCGCCTGCCATGTTTCATGTCGGCTGTTGCCAACTGAGGCTTTTCCTGGGGGGTTTACTGTAGTGAGGTGCTGGTCATTGTATAAGGGTTACAGGGTGAATGCCAGGGAATACCTTATACTCTGCTTCTTAAGGCTGTTCCTGGCTTCCGGCAGTTTGGAGCAGGCACTGAAGGCAAATGGGCACCTCTGGTACATTAGAAAATACAGAAAGCCTGACCATCTGTACATGAGAATATGGTGGACATGTGCACTTGCCGTTCAGTGCTTGCAAACCTCTTTAAGGCCATTGGGACACAGGTATCCTGATGCAAAGCTAGTCATTCTTATGTGACCGAACGCCAGACCTGAAAGTACAAAACATGAATGAATATTTATTAGCACGTCAGAGCTTTTGTTAAAGAGATATCGGCCGGATGACTCGCACTACTTGCTGCCAACAACATGTACAAAGTGCTACTTTCACACTAGCGTTTTTTGAGGATCCGCCATGGATCTGCAGAAACACTTTCGTTACAATAATACAACCGCATGCATCCGTCATGAACGGATTCGGTTGTATTATGTCTTCTATAGCCATGACGGATCCGTCATGAACACCATTGAAAGTCAATGGGGGACGGATCAGTTTTCTATTGTGTCAGAGAAAACAGATCTGTCCCCATTGACTTACATTGTGTGTCAGGACGGATCCGTCTTGCTCCGCACCACATTGCGGACAGAAAAACACTGTTTGCAGCATTATTCTGTCCGCGATGGGAGCGCAACCATACAGAACAGAATGCATTCTAGTGCATTCCGTTTAATTCAGTTTTGTCCCCATTGATAATTAATGGGAACAAAACTGAAGTGTTTCCATCCGCTATTAAGATCCTATGACGGATCTCAATAGCGGAATTGAAAACACTTGTGTGAAAGAAGCCTTAGTTGGATTTCAGTTTGGGAAAATGAGAACTGACGCCGAGTGACAAAATAACAACAAATCTGAATATTTATTGTTGTTTTTGCCTTGTGAGCGCCAGACAGAATGTATTATTAAAGTGCTCTGCTCCAACAGCTGCTCCGTACAGTCTGGAGTTCTGCCAGCCGACTTCAGCTCCTGTAATCAGTTTTTTTTTTCCTTTTGCTTTTGTTTATTGAAGAAGAAAAAAGAAAATCAGATTATTGTAAGTAAATTTTCCTGGTTGGCTTAGGATTGCGCTAATTAAAGATATGGAAAGGGAGTTTTATCATAATGGAATAACGGCCAAAAATAGAGAGACCGGAAGCCAGGATAATAGATTACAGCAGTTAGAAAAGTTTGTTTTTAGCTGGAAGCAGACAAGAGAAGGTGCGTAGCCATAATTGAGGAGGGGGTGGACTTCTCTCCCTCTAAATTATAAGGGTTTTGCGGTGCTTAGATATTAGTGTTAAGCGAATCAAACTCAATCCGAATTTCAGGGAGAATTTGATTCGCCGCAAAGACAAATTTACTTTTGCTTCATGGTAATCTAATCCGTTTGAGGACGAAGAGCCAGCTGCCACTATCTTGATTGAAGACCCCGCGCGAAATCCTGTGCGCGGTGGCGTGTGACGTCACCATGGCGGACGACGTGATGATGTCATCATGAGCCGTACGAGTTTTGTTCTGGATCTACATGGATGAGGGATCAAATGGATGAGGATAAGTATGATTTTATTAATTTTTTCAAAATGTTACACCGTTATATTGATGTCAGATGCCGCAATCAGATATGGTACAATGAGGGGGATCGGCACAATTGCTGCTCCCTGTCATTGCACCCACTACTTAAAAAGAAATGCGCTTTATGACAAAGTAATTCATCACAAAGCAATTTTTGGGTAAAATTTGACAAAGTAGCCGAATCAAATCTTCCAATACTTTGCTCATCTCTATTAGATATTGATGACCTACAGTATAATCAGGATGGGTCACCACTCACCAGTATCAGATTGGTGGGGTCTGACACCGGAGGTTGGCCTCTGATCAGGGGAAGGTGTCGGACACCCCACCAATTTGATCTACGCACTGCACAACCCCTTTAAAGGAAACATGTCACCTAAAATGTTATCTGCCAGTTACAACCAAATAGTAACACATCTCCTTTTTTTTTTCTAATCTGATTTTATATTAAGCTGCATGATTGTAGGATTAGGTCATTTTCATGTGATTTCAACAATGTGATGCATTCCTTTTAAAAACACATGGAAATTGTATGAATTATTGTAAATAATTTGATCATTTAAATAAAATAGTAAGTTAAAACAAAAAATCTGGGAAAAGAGCATACAGTGGCTGGAGTCCATAGTTGAAGTCTGTGGCTTGAGTCAATGACCAGAGTCTACAGATAGAGTCTGTGTTTAGAGTCTATGCCTAGATTATGTGGCTGGAGTCTATAGATGAAGTCTGTTCTTGGTGTCTGCAGCTGGAGTCTATAACTGGAGTCTATGGTGGCTGGAGTCTAAGAAAGAACCCTCTGGATGGAGTCTATGGCTGGAATCAATGAGGGCTGATGTCTATGGCGTCTACAGTGAAGGAAGCCTGTGGTTAGAGTCTAGATCTGTAATATGAGGCTGGAGTTTATAGATGAAGTCTGTTCTTGGTGTCTGCAGCTGGAGTCTATAACTGGAGTCTATGGTGGCTGGAGTCTAAGAAAGAACCCTCTGGATGGAGTCTATGGCTGGAATCAATGAGGGCTGATGTCTATGGCGTCTACAGTGAAGGAAGCCTGTGGTTAGAGTCTAGATCTGTAATATGTGGCTGGAGTTTATAGATGAAGTGTCTGTTCTTGGTGTCTGCAGCTGGAGTCTATAACTGGAGTCTATGGTGGCTGGAGTCTAAGAAAGAACCCTCTGGATGGAGTCTATGGCTGGAATCAATGAGGGCTGATGTCTATGGCGTCTACAGTGAAGGAAGCCTGTGGTTAGAGTCTAGATCTGTAATATGTGGCTGGAGTTTACAGCTGGAGTCTGTGACTGAAGTCTTTTTTTGAAGTCCATAGCTGGAATAAATGGTGGCTGGAAGCTATGGTGGCTGAAGTCTGCAGCTGTAGTCTATGGAGGCTGGTGACTGTCTGGAGAGTATGGCTTGAATCTATAAATGGCTGTAATGCACATCTGGAGTCTATGATGGCTGGAATCTAGGGCTTAAGTCTATGATAAGAGTCCATGGAGTGTATGGCTACAGTCTAGAGCAGCTGTATAACAGAAATCTATGACTGGAGTCTGTGTCGGCTGGAGTCTATGACTAGATTCTACCTATGAAACCTTTGGCTGGAGTCAATAGTGCTAGCATCTATCTTGGCTAGAGTCTTCAGGTGTAGTATAAGACTGGAGTCTATGGTTGCAGTGCATGATGGCTAGAGTCTATCACTGGAGTCTTCAGCTATAGGAGTCTATAACTGCCATCTATGACTGGAGTTTACGCCCCTATGCAGTGACCTAGCAGATCACCGCTTAAAGTTAATTAATTTTCAAAAGTTAAATTTTGTGATTTAAAGGGGTTGTTTCACTTCAGTAAGTGGCATTTACCATGTAGAGAAAGTTAATACAAGTCACTTACTAATGTATTGTGATTATCCATTTTGCTTCCATTGCTGGCTGGATTCATTTTTCTATCACATTATACACTGCTTGTTTCCATGGTTACAGACCACGCTTCAATCCATCAGCCGTGGTCTTGCTTGTACAATATAGGTAAAAGCACTAGCCTATGTGCGCTTCCATGGTCCCGGCCACCAGAGAGGCTAATGCTTTTACTTATAGTGTGCAAGCAGGGCCACCACTGATGGATTGCAGGGTGGTCTGTAACCATGGAAACGAGAAGTGTATAATGTGATGGAAATATAAATCCAGCCAGCAAAGGAATCAACATAGATAATAACAATACATTAGTAAGTGCCTTGTATTAACTTTCTCTACATGATAAATGCCACTTACTGAAGTGAGACAACCCCCATTTCATTATGCATTGTGTATCACACATGGAGATATAGGGGCAGCAAACAGTTATCACTGGCAGTGTTAGCCTAGATTCCAGGGTGATGGGCTAGTCCCACCCCCTGGCTAGTGGAGAGTCTTACTTGGGCAGATCTAGAAGCAAGACCAAGTAGGCCAAAAGAGAAACCTCACCCAGGAAACAGCATCTCTGAGACTGAAAAGCTTTCGGAGAACAACCTAACTGAGGGACTACCCCATAGAAGGCATCAAGGTCGTGCCTGGAAAAGCAGTAAGATACTGCGTGTGTATGGCAATAAGACTTTGCTGCTTGTGTAAGGGTTATATCTGGACTGGTCATCTGGTTCTAAGATCTGCAACCTGCAACTGGGAACTGCATGAAGAATTAAAGGGGTTATCCCATTAGTAATGTAAAAAATGAAAATGAGATATCTTACAGTACATGACAGTCTATTTCTAACAAACTTATAACCAGCCCTGCACCTCACATAGATCCAGGGATCTGCTCATTGCTGCAATTGCTCTGCTATATTTATTTCAGGCTGGTAGCTCAGGGGTCATGCTTTTTCTAAGGCGGCATGTTCTTTCTGCTGTAACTGGTGGCAGTTAAAGGATGGAACGGAGCATGTGTGTCAACCTCAGTGAGCTGGACAGAGAATTTAGAAAAAGGGCAAAGAGCAGGTAGCGCTATAAAGATAGAGCTTAGTGAATAACTAGTCTACATGTTAAATTACATGCAAAGAGCCAGGGACTGGTTTGAAAAATGTAGGATATTTTTCATTGGATAACCCCTTCAATGAGAATAGATTTGCGTGCCTGTGGTTATTTGGAGAGACTGCAAAGTTTACTTACACTACTTTCACACTAGCGGCAAGGATCTCCGGCAGGCTGTTCCGTCGGATGAACAGCCTGTCGGATCCATCCTGCAGCTAGTGAACGTATGCCCCCGGCCTGCCGCTCCGTCCCCATTGACTATAATGGTGGTGGGGGTGGACTTCCGGCGGAGGCACGGCAGTGCACGGCGAGAGGCTGCTGGAATAAAACTACAACATGTCCGACATTTATTCCGGAGGCCCCTTGCTGTGTGCTGCCGTGCCTCCGCCAGAACTCCACCCCCGCCCCCATTATAGTCAATAGGGACGGAGCCGCAGTCATGGGGCACACATTCACTAACGGCAGGACGGATCCGACAGGCTCTTCACCCAACGGAACAGCCTGCCGGAGATCCGTGGCGCTAGTGTGAAAGTAGCCTTAGAGAGAGAGACAGTGTGTACTACTTCTACTACTACCACTACCATCATTCCTGCTTATACACAACTATTGGGAAAAATCTACTCAGTAACTGTTAAGGGAAATATGGCTTTCAGCCAGAACCTCATCCTGATGACCACACAAATATGCCTAATAATTGGACCCAGTGGTATTCACCCATTCAGTATGGCTAGTAGCATTGTGTCCCTTGTTAGCATATCTAAGGCAGTTGAACAACATCCTCTTGACCAAGAGATGGGGAAAGATATTTGGGTGCTCACAGGGTGGAGTCTATGGTGGGGGGCTGGGACACAGGAAGATATAGGTGAAAGTTGGGAGTGAGGCGGGGGCTCTCTCTTCCTGCCACCCACTGGACCAACAGCACTTCAGGAGCAAGCTAAGTTATATGTGTGCGTATGTGGGTATGTATATAAGTATAATATCCCAGTAGACTTTATATGTGTACATATAGATATTTGTAGTCGGCGATTGTATTACCAAAAGATTACATATGCTGTTTATGCAGTACTCTCTATATGTACATGTACTAATGGTCAGGTACTGGATGTGAGTTGGTTAGAAGAGTAGATCCAGTAGACTGCATATTGGTGGACTCTGGATATACTGTATATACATACACATTATTAGCCAAATTTGCTTAGCATCTAGGGTGGTCAGGAACTGAGGGGGCTGTGTGTGGTTGTGTCCTCTATGTATTGTGCTAACTGTATCTCTATGTATAATGTCCATTGCTTTGTCATGAACATGTGGAGTCACTGTGGGTAGAGATACATGGCGCTAAAAACAATAATAAATTACTAATAGGAGTTTACTATAAACCACCTAATATACCAGAGTCCACAGAAAATCTACTACTAAACGAGATAGACGAGGCGGCAAATCATAATGAGGTGGTTATTATGGGAGACTTAACTACCCAAATATAGACTGGGAAACTGAAACTTGTATATCTCATAAAGGAAACAGGTTGTTGGCAATAACCAAAGACAATTACCTCTCCCAACTGGTTCAGGACCCGACTAGAGGGACGGCCATACTGGACTTAGTATTAACCAATAGGCCTGACAGAACAACAGACGTGCAGGTTGGGGGACACCTGGGAAATAGTGACCACAAAGTAATAACCTTCCAATTATCATTCAAAAGAGCGTTTCTACAGGGAGGAACAAAAATACCAAACTTCAAAAAAGCTAAATTTAGCCAAGTAAGAGAGGCCATAGGCCTAACTAAATGGGATAAAGTCCTCACAAATAAAAATACAGCCACAAAATGGGATATCTTTAAAAGCATCCTAAAATCTCATTGTGAGAGGTACATACCGTATGGGAATACAAGGTTAAGGAACAAAAAGAAACCAATGTGGATAAACAGAACTGTAAAGAAAGCAATAAATGACAAAAAGAAAGCATATAAAACACTAAAACAGGAGGGTAGCACGGAAGCACTGAAGAACTATAAGGAAAAAAATAGAACATGTAAAAAACAAATAAAAGCGGCCAAACTAGAGACCGAGAGATTAATTGTCAAAGAGAGTAAAACTAACCCTAAAATGTTCTTCAATTATATAAATGTTAAAAAGTATAAATCTGAAGGTGTCGGCCCGTTAAAGAGTAATGAGGGGGGAGTCGCAGAGAGCGACGAGGAGAAAGCAAAGCTGTTAAATATTTTTTTCTCCAATGTATTCA